>NC_081520.1:26260146-26560146 GCF_030273125.1 Centropristis striata
TGTATTAGTCTTTTTTTTGTCAGTGTTATGTGGACAACTGCATAGTGATCAATAAAGTAAATATGTATGCATAATGAGAAGTAATAAAGTGGTAGAAAACAGGAGCAAAAGTGTAAAAAATAGGTATTAAAAGTTTACCTGTAAATGTTTCTGCAGGTCCTAACCATCTGTGATCCAGATCTGCTCCAGAACGTTCTGGTATCATCTTTGGGCTGTGCTGCGCTTTTCAAAACAGCAGTTTTTCTGTAATCCTGCTAATGAGGAAAAACCATGAACATGACCTTATTGGCAGAGGTGATTATCACGCAGCAACACACCGTGCCAGCCTCAGAGAGCAGATCCAACAAACACAACGCTGCTGTCTTCTGCATAGAGTTACACCTGGAGACGACATGAAGCCTCACTTGCTGTGTCTGTAACATAAACAAAACTAAGATCAAACTCAAATCAACTTGACTTCAAATTCAGATTCTTCTCCAGGAGTTCGTCCAGTTTTTAACTCATTTATAACTTCATTAGCAGCGAAAATAGTTTTCCTGCGGAGTATAAAGTGGTGTTGAAGGTCTGAGCTGTGGATCGGTGACAGGTGGTCGAAGAGGTGGAGCAGGGCTGTGGAACGGGAACACTGGGTCATATCACTTGACCTTGTTCCTGACCGAGGTCAAAGGTAAAGCAGAGTGAGGGGCGAAGGTCAGAGGTTACACTCACACATTATGGGTCATTTGCTCCGGCTAAGCTTTCTGTGTCAGGTCAGTGAGAAAGTAGGTGTTAAATGGTTCAGGTTAAAACTTTCTTACGCTAAGTAACAACCCCCACACACTGCCCCTGCCTGCAGCCTCACCTCAGAGCCCTCCACTCAACTCATTTGCTCTGCTCGTCTTGATCGGTAAGGACGCGATTACGTTTTTTGTTAACACTGAACATAAAATGTTGGCCCACTAGCTCTAACTAGCTACCTAGCACATACTACCATGTATTGATTATTGATTACAGTGTATGTTAACAAATATATATATATATACCAAAATAAAATGAGTGATTCGGGTTTTAGTTGGTCTTGTTGGTCAAATAGCCCCGCGCCCAGACCCTGATGTAAGCTGTTCGTGGTTGGAGGCCAGCAGAGAGTCGGTGCTGCTCTGGATCCAGTTTTCCAGCAGAGAGCTGGTTCTTTGGCTGTCCAAACACCAAGAACTGTTTCCAGATTTGGCTCCAAACCAGCCCTCCAACTGCCTTGGTCAAAATGGGGAATATGTAACCCTCAACATGGCAGTGTAAAAAAAAACCTGGTCAAAGCATTGACAGCTAGATAAGCATCGGCAACTGATTTAATCCGAGGTCTGTGAGTCTCCCTAACATCTTAGATTCAAACATACGATGGGCAACCTGGATTAAGAACATCATAACTTTGAAAGCCATAATAGAAACCTGTATCCTTCATGTTTCCAATAGATCAGTCACTGTCACTGCTCATACAGTACACAAGCAGGGCGAAGGGAAGGAGAGTAGATCAACTCCCAGCATCTTCTCAAAGTTTCTTCCTGCATATGTATGCACTTCAAAGTTCTTCCTGCATATGTATATATATATATATATATATATATATAAATAAATGTAAAAATCACTTGATGAATAAAAGGCTGATCATTAGTGATGCAAACAAGACCAACAGAAGAAGCAAAACATATAAACTTTAAAATGTAATAATTGTGATAAAACCTCAGTATCTTAGAAAAAACCCTCCAGTTTTTCAGTGATGAAATTAGGTTATCTCTGGTCAGGACAGCCAACATGTACGCCAGAAGGTGTTACATCACCTGAAAATCCCTCTGTTCTTCTCTGTGCGTCCCTCCCTCCACCTGCCCATCACCCACCACCTTGTAGGGGGCGGGGCTTACCTAACAAGATTACTGCCGGCTAATCAGCAGGGAGGATCCTCATTGGCCGAGAGCCCAGGGGCAAGCCCGTGGCGGGAGGTTGGCATGGCAACAATGCTGATTGACACCGACAGGTCCTTGCCACACATAATGAGATTATGGAGAGAGAGGGAGCAGAGGGATGGGTGGAGAGAGGCTGAGTCTGGCCGGAGAGAGAGTGAATGGTAGCGGTGTCGATGCAAGTCGTTCCACAGACTCTCATTGTTGTACAGTGTTAGCGACATGTTTCTACATTCACAGAGAAGAAGAGCAGCTTTGTCCTCAGTGTTTCAACACCCGTTTCCAATGTTATCAGACTGTTGAATTGGAGGATTAGTGAGTATGAGCCCATAAGAACGGGTGGGGCCCGCTCCGCCTGCCGGCAGGTTGAGATGGTCGTTATCACCCTTTCTGATGGCTGCCAGCTGGAAACTAATTGGTTACGTTCAGTTAAAAGGACACAGTTTCATTACGACTACGCTACAAAACTTCTTCTATAAGATTAGGGCTAAAGAACTTCTGGTTAGGCGTTTTCAGAAGTCATATAAATACATGTAAATGACTGAAGTGAAGTTGTTACGAGATCAGTGTGAGTTGAGATACATTAGTCACCTAAAAACGTGAAGAACGGACTTTAACATCATCAACTCTTTGTGACATGAAGCCTGGTCTCTGAGGTGAAAGTTCCGGGTTTGTTTGAATTCTCTGCAAGTTTCCTGATCCATCAGAATAATTATTCCACCGCAGCAGTGTCCAAGCTTTCATAAAAAACTAAAATAATCTGCTTGTATACATTTCTGTGTGCATTTTTGTATGTTAATTGTGCATGGCATGGTTTAAGAAGGAAGCCTGCCTTCTCTCTGGTATCAAACTCTTCCAGGAGAATCCAGAAACATTTCCATGCCAGATTGTGCCTGGAGGTGTCCAACATGCTCTCAGGGTGAGAAAACAAATCTTCCAGATAAAGGAAACTAATTTTGGCTGATTTAATTCTTTTAGTCAGTATGCAAATCTCCGGGAGATAAGTGATTGGGATTGGAAAGGTTGGAGCCGAGATCGACTGACCGGCTCTCTTATCTGAACGCTGCTGTTGTTTGGAGACAATCGAGGTGCTGTTTTCTTTAATTCATGTGCAAATATGAAAATCTTTCTTCACTGTTTCGAACTGGATCCCAACTTTAAGTGTTCATAAGTCACTGATCTCAGAATGGAGACACTCACAGCCTCAGTCATTTTTCTGCTGTTCGTGTTTGTGTTCAGTTGAAAATAAGAGTTTGAGACAGTTAACTGAACCTGAAGCCACAATCTGTCACTCAAGCACCAAAACTCAAACCCTCAGGACCAGAACGGACCATCATTACACAGTGACTAAAACTACACATAACAGCAGCTTATGAGTTATTAGTGCTGTGTGATGATTCAAAAGGCTTGTTAACATCACTAATATTTATAAAGAATGCAAGAAAAGAGGCTTATATTTCCATTTATTATTTTAGAAACAAACAGAAAATCTTACTTGTCTCAAACCGTCCTGTCCTGGTTTGTCCTGCAGGGTTACAGGATGTTTGGGGTGTGTGACCCAGAGAGGACAGCAGACAGGGCTAGTCAGCACACACACACACACACACAAACACACACACACACACACACACACACACACACACACACACTGAGGCTGAGCAGCCAACAGGACTTGTGTCTGAGTGCTACCAGACTGACTGTCATGTCAGCGCCTGCAGCTCTGCCATGATTCAGCAGCAGAGAGAGACAGAAAGAGAGACGAGGACAATAAGAGACGGAGAGAAAAAGAGACATGCAGACAAACAAAATATTTGTAGGCAGAACCAGTAAGAGAATTATTTCCCCTTTTGTTATGGATCTTAATTATTACAGCAGTTTATATGCACCAGATGTGAAAGATACATGACCAGTATATTTTATCAGTTTACATTCCTGGTTTAATGACTCTGACTCTGTGTTTTATACAGCAACCAAAGATTGTTTTGGTGGAGAGTTAAATAGAGTTAACCCTGATCCTAGAGAGATCAATGAATAACCTCTGAAAGATCGAACCGCCCACCACCGCCTACTTTATTTTCTTTCAGATGTAAACTAGAAGACCTCAATCCACTGGTACCATCATGTCATCATATCCTGCTGGGCCAGGAGGTAAAAAAAACACTCCAAAGTTAGGCTAGATTTTAGTGAGGGGACATGGCTACTTTCAAAGGGCTCATTTGTCCTCTGACCTCAACATATCTGAATGAAAATGTGTTCTATTGATACAAATCTTCCTTTAAAGACATGCCCGCTTTATGCTAATCCCATACAGTTTGGGGCAAAACTACCTAGTCTTTCTCATGCAGTACAAATGTGTTATTTTGCAGACTGTATGTATATATTTATGCATGCTGGGGTCCCTAAAGAGTCAGTTTCATAAATTGTGTATGACTGTAAATCTGAGGCTCTTATGGATTCAACAAGCCCAATTCATGTGTGTGTGATTTCATCGTCCCCATAGCTCCAAATCCATGTAACAAACACTGACAACACAAAAACGACTGCATGTTTCCTGCATGTTAGGATACATTATGCTTTAATTCTACACAGTATGTTTTCATAAACTCAGCCTAAACTTCTACTTAATTATGTGTGTATTTGAGAAACTAGACTTGTCCCCACTGACTATTTCAGTAAGATATTGACACCATACACTGACCACAAATGACCACATATTACATCTGTGTTGACATCTTTGCCATGTAAGCACAAAGTTAAGTAACCTTAAATGTACCAGAATAACTGGCACTGTACCACGACAGAAGAAATTTCAGTCTCATTTTGATTCATCCTGAAGCAGCCAGAACTGAATCCAACGTCGTGTGGATTAAATGTGCATTGAACAACCACCTCTCCGCTTGTTCTCCTCATTCATCAAACCACAACAAAAATGCATACTATCACTGCTTCCTAATAGACTTTCAGTTCAGCATTCCTGAAACTGATATTAGGATGGTTACTATGCTAAACAACGTTGACATTGGCATTTAACTCTGTGGCTGTCGACTCCTGCTCCTTGTTTCTCTCTGACATGATTCATGGAAGCGAGTCCTCCCGGGTTCTGTGTGTGAACGAGGTCGGAGAGATAAACAGAGAGAGAGAGAGAGAGAGAGGTCAGGATTGATAGAGAAGACGAGGATGGAGAAAGGGAAGTGAGTGGTGTATGGAAGAAAAAGGACAATTCGGAGAGGAAGGTGAGAGAAGTAGAGGAAGACAGAGGAGGAGAGGACAGATGAGTGGAGGGACGGAGGTAAAACTAGCCTGAAACCTAATTACACAGATTAATGTGGCTCGGAGAGAGCAGTTACCCAAATGGACTCAAGAGAGAGAGAGACTGTTACACTGCATGATGCTCAAAACTCTAAATGTTAATAGATGAGTCTCTCTCTCTCTCTCTCTCTCTCTCTCTCCTCTCCTCTCCCACTTGTTAGACAGAATGTGTCAGCACAATACTTTATCCTCTGTCTCTCTCTCTGTTATTACCTCTCTCCTCAATTAAGCTCAATTCAGTGGGTTTTATTGAAATAAAGTACAGTTCAGTGTATAAAGTGGCTGAACAAAATAACACCTCCGAGCCTGAGACAGTCCTGAGTGGGCAGATTCCCCAAGCAACTTTAAAGGACAAATTAGTGGAAAATGAAAAAGAATCCAGCATATTTGACTTATGATTTATACATTTCCTTAAACAAATAATTGTCATTGCCTGGAACTGGAGAGAAGATGAAATGCAATCCACAATGGTCCTGTTTGATTGATAGATCCATGAGGTTTAAGATGCCAAAACACTGCACAGAAGCTATTTTACAGCCCTGGAAAGCTTTCACACTCATTTTATCCTCTGTCTCCATGATTGTGAGGTAAACAGTAAATTCAGGATCCTTCAGCCTGTGCTGCTCTTCACCATTCTTTTACAATCTGCCTCAAGCAGGTCCCCCAACTTTATGTTTATATGGAGTGCAATATTAAATCACTGCAGTACATTTTTAAAATAACTTTTTGGGCATCTTGCCTTTATTCAGGTTGACAGTAGCTGACTGGTATAGTCACTGGTAGAACTGAGGGCGCTGCAAAGCTTCTGCATGTAGCTGCTGCATGTAGCTACCACACATGTAGGTGCTGCATGTAGCTACTACACATGTAGCTGCTGCATGTAGCTACTACACATGTAGCTGCTGCATGTAGCCATTACACATGTAGCTGCTGCATGTAGCTACTACACATGTAGGTGCTGCATGTAGCTACTACACATGTAGCTGCTGCGTGTAGCTACTACACATGTAGGTGCTGCGTGTAGCTACTACACATGTATAGCTGCTGCATGTAGCTACTACACATGTAGGTGCTGCATGTAGCCGCTGCATGTAGGTGCTGCACGTAGCTGCTGTATGAAGCCACTGCACAAAGCTGCTGCATGTAGCGGCTGAATGAAGCTGCTGAAGGCTACGCTGGAGCTGATGTGTTGAATGAATGGTTTGCAGTGATTCTTACAAAAAGTGATGCACTGGAATTTATGAGAGTCATGTACAGGCAGGTGGGAGGGGGGTGCATGACCCAAATGAATCCCGGATTTGAATCTAGGAGATCAGTGTGTCCCGTTGGAAGTTATGTCTAGAATTGGTGTTTTTTTTTAAGCTTAACCTGTTACATAAACAACATGTTGAAAACAGCAGTCATGACGTTGAAAACAGGGATCGTCACATGTTTAAAACAGCACTTCTCACATGTTCTTTTTTTTTTTTTAAAACCTGTTGCAGAGGTATGATGTTTAAACTACAGGATTGTTCAACACTGCTTGTGTTTTATGATGCTGCTACAGGTTGTTGAGAGTGAAGACTTGTTATCCTATCAAAGATTTATTTTAACTTTTGTAACAAATGAACTTATTTTAGCCCAAACATGGTCTTTTCCGAAACCTCACCCAGTAGTTTTGTCGCCTAAACCTAAATTGTTGCATTCAGCATGTTCTGTGAGATCACATTGGAGTGGATACTAGAGGAGCTGTAGAAGTTTCTTCCACCTGTCCTCTTTCCTTCTTCCTATACGGCTCCTTGTCTTTACCTTCTCCGGTTTCTCCTCCAGCTCCCTCCTCTTCCCTCCTTCTTTTTTCTTCTTCCTACTTGCTTTGTGTTGTTTGTCCAGCTGATTGTTCAGGCATGAAGAAGTATGATAAATCAGTCTGGTGTTGCTCTGGTGCTATCAACAAGTAAAATCCAATCCTCAAATTAAACCCATGCCTGATGATTATATCACAAGTCTATTGTCTCTAAGTCTTTGTGTCAAGTATAAATCTATTTTAAATATTAAAATAGGTCACAATGAGGGTTTAAAAAAAAAAAAGGTTCAGGAGAAAGTCTGTCCTCCTGCCATTTCAGCTTCTAACTCTTAATTTGATTTCAATGCTATTACCCCGCCTTTCTTTCTTTTAGTGTGTGTGTGTGTGTGTGTGTGTGTGTGTGTGTGTGTGTGTGTGTGTGTGTGTGTGTGTGTGTCTCATTATCACTCTGAGCAGTTCAAGCCGGTCGCTGGAACTAAAGACCACCACAAAACAAAAGTATGACTCATCACACACACACACACACACACACACACACGCACACACACACACACACACCCACACACACACACACACACACAGGCTTAAATTCATGTGAATGGGGTTTGCGGCTGTTTGGGGGTGGAGGACGCTGACATGCATCACAGCACAGCCACTGAAAGGAGACCTGCTCCTCCTCTCACCCCCCCCCCCCCCCCACCCCCCACCCCCACCCCACCCCCACCCTCCATCCCTCTTACTCTCATTCTTCCTTCTTTCTGCTTCTCTGCTCTTCCTCTCACCTCCACAAACTCTCCCTGTTTTTTTTTATTATTCCACGTTCCCTTCTCCCCACTCTGCTCCTTTACCTGCTCTTTTTTCTCCTCCAGCTCCTTCCACTTCCTCCCTTCTTTTTCCTCTTCTTACTCCTCCTCCTCTTCCTCCACCTTTTTCTGCTCCTATCTCTCCTCTTTTCAAGCCGTTTCTCATGCAAAAATGCACTGCAGGAATACATAAAATCTGCATGTGAACTTTTCCCTTTGCACACTGGCTCCAGTGAGAATTATCCACATTGTTCCATTTTACTCTCCACACAACAGAAACCTGTCAGATGAGAAGCTACAATATCTGGTTTCAGATCGTCAGCAGCTGATAACATGAAGATGCTGATGTAGCTGATAACGTTATAGGTTGATCATGGATGTTTAATTACGGACAAGTCCAACAACAGGAGGACCGGCTCTGCATAAGTCTGCAGCCAACAACTAAAAAACAGTCTTATCCAGCAGCCTCTTGCTCGGTCACTCTCTTCTTTTCTCTATTTTTCTCCCAGCAGTCTGAAGCTCCTGCACGTTTTACAGCAAGGAAGCTAGCTATGACCTGAACATATGACGTCAGTTGGATTATTGGTTAAACATCTTTCCACAGGTGGAAGTCCACAGAAATTGAGATCTGTCTGAATATTTTCCCCTGCATTGAATTTGCAGCTGTTCATATAAACCCATTAAATATTTTTTGGTCAGATTTCAATGCAAATGTTTTTGCTGAGTGTGAAACAGCTTTTCCTCTTCCTCTCATCTCTTCCTCCTCTCTCTGTCCTCCTCTGCAGCTCTCCTGCCAGACCACGTCTCACTCGTCTTCTCTTCTCCTCCATCTCCTTCCTCTTCTACCCTTCCCCTCGCTCTTCCTTCTCTTCTTTTTTCCCTTTCTCTTTTTCTTCTCCTCCTCCTCTCCCTACAACTCATCCTTTTCCTCCTGCTCCTTATTTCTACTTTGCCACCTTGTTCCTATATCTCATGCTTCTGCTCCTCCTCTTCTCCACCACATTTGCTCTTTTCTCTCTTCCTTGTCTGCTCCTCATCTACCTTTGGTTCTTGCTTCAATTCCTTCCTCCTCTTATCATTTATCTAATGCTTCATCCTCTTTCCCCTCCTCCCTCTTCTTCTCCTCTCCTTTCTCCTCTCCTTTCTTATGACCATTTGTCCTCGTACTCTCTCTCTTCATTTCCTCTTCCTCTCATCTCTTCCTCCTCTTTTTGTCCTCGTCCTCTGCAGCTCTCCTGCCAGTCTCATGCCAGTCATATCCTTCCTCTTCTACCCTTCCTCTCGCTCTTCCTTCCCTTCTTCCCTTCTTTTCTTTACTTGTTCTCCTCTCCCTGCAATTCATCCTTTTCCGTCTATTTCCAGCCACCTTGTTCCTTATATCTCATGCTTCTGCTCCTCTTCTTCACCACATTTGCTCCTTTTCTCTCTTCCTTGTCTGCTCCTCATCTACCTTTGGTTCATGCTTCACCTCCTTCCTCCTCCTCTTATCGTTCACTTTATGTTTCCTCTTCTTCTCCTCTCCCTTCTTCCCCATTTCTTCCAACCATTTGTCCTCCTACTCTCTCCCTTCATTTCCTCTTTCTCTGCAGCTCTTCCTCCTCCTCCTCCTCCTCCTCCTTGTCTCCCCCTCTGTCTCCTGCCCTCCGTCTCTTGCCTTCCTTTCCCCCACCTCCCCTCTTTTCACACCTTCTGCTCCATCTCTCCCCCTCTAATACACATAGTTTTCATGCTCTTTTATTTCCCTTCAAGCCTGACTTATTCTGTCTGTCACACACACATTTTCCACCACTTTCACACATTTTCACCTCCTTCTCCTTCCATCCTTCCCTTGTATACTTCTCCTTCCCTCCTCCTCCTCCTCCTCCCATCTCTCCGTCTCTCCTTCTGTTATTCCACCAGTCAACATTGATTAGATATCGAAGTTAATCCCAGATAAACTCCTCCGCTTATAGCCCGCTTTCCTCGACCAATCACAGAGCTGCTTGCTGCAGACAGGGGTTCTAAGCAGCATGGTGATTGGCCGACGGCTGCGGCATGCCGCCACACAGGCACACCGCACGTCCGAAAATAAGCGAGCAGGGATGGGTGAGCGGGAAATGAATTTGACAGGAAGCGCTGAGAGCCTGATACGACACACACACACACACACACACATGCACACCGCACACACACCTCCCCTAACCCTTGACATATACATAAGCTTACACACACACACACACACACACACACACACACACACATGCTTACTCAGCCATGCAGCTCAGCATGAAAAGGCACACAAAGACCAGATTTTATGAATGTACTCTCCACGTTCACAGATGCAGATTCAAAGAAAACGCTGCATTCACAGTTTCAGTCACATGATCGGTCGAGTAAATGCACATTTAGATTGGAACTTTATTAAATCTCTCAAATCTGCATGATTTAGCTTCGAATGTGGATGTAGTTTCTGTATTGTTAGACAGAACATTAGTCACATTGTGATTTCTTTCTATCAGCTTTTGTAAAGGTTTTTACATCTACACAAGTGTTTCTGTCATTTGAGGGGTCCCAGATTCTTCCACTTTGACACACATGCTATGCACTATTCCCTTTATATGCACAATATCATTCATGTTTACAATTGCATTTCCATGCTGCTCTGCACTTTGCACTTCCTTATAGCACCTCAATAGCATACCTCAAAAATTGACTACACTCTGGCACACTGTGAATTTTCTTTATATAACTTATATGTCCATTGTCTGTGTATATGTTGTGTCCATTGTTGTTGTCTGCTTGCACTATTTGTTGTATGTTATATGTTGTGTGTTACTCATTTACTACATTTGGAGTATGGAGAAATGCATTTTCAATCATCTGTGTCACTACCTGTTGCATTGTTTGGTTGACAATAAAGTTCACTTTGACATTAACTTAAATGGTAGTTTATATATTATTGATATGCAAAAGCATAAACCTGTTGAGAGAAATATACGCCAGATCTGCCCAAATTATGGTTTTATCAACATTAACGCGGAAACATTTTTTAATGGGCTGATCTGCAAAAACATGCAATGACAATCCATTTAATTTGTTTTCCCACAATGTCCACTTTTGCAGCAAAGTGTCTGCTTGTAAAATCAATAGTTTTATGGCCAAATAGTTTTCACATAAAAGGAACTCACAGTGTAAAAGCCAGGAGGCAGAACATAAAATCCAATAGAAAAGTTAAATGCAGCAACAAACTCAAAAGGCGAGCAACAACTTGTGCATCTTTCTAACATTTAACCAAAACTATTTTGTAATCTAACACAAACTAACACAACTGACTCGCTCTTTAACTCACTTGTGTGTGAATCAGCATACTGTTTTTTTCTGGTCACTTCTACCATTGCAAGTTAAAAAGTTGGCTGAACAAACATAGAAAATAGTGATATGGAGATGTCAGTTTGGATGTTTGGGTCTCTGGGAAGTGAGATCCTAAAACACCTGCAATTACTATTTATCATCACAGGTTCAGCCAAAGGGAACGAAACAGAGATCATCTGTAAATTTAAACTAAAACAAGGGAGTAACCTGGTTTCAGCAGCCAGACAGCTCAAGGCAGAGCGGTCTTATGAAGAGAAAAGAGAATAATAAAAGAGGAGAGGTGGAGGGATTTTTTCTGCTTTGAGATAAGAGGGTTTTAGAGTGAGCAGAGGCCAGAGATAGGAGGGTTTGCGTCAGTATTCTGTCCTACATAATGTAGAGCAGAACTTAAAAAGTTCTAATCTCTAACTTTACTGTCTTCTTTAAAGGCTCAGGGTGTCAGTGCGAGTGTGTGTGGTGTCTCACACTCACACGGTGTCTCTGAACTCAAGCAAGATGCTTTTTAACTCAATTCAGGATCTTTCCAGCAGCTGCCAAGTCATGTATGTGTGTCACATACCAAGGCTTAGTACTGAGGTGGAGATCAAAGAAATGCTGATATGAATAATTTAGTTTCAGAAGCCCCAGAATCACTCTTATGACTCATCTGGACATTTGGATTTTTAGTTTTTAAGATTATAAATATAATATACACATTAAATGTTATTGTTCATTCTACAAAGCAGTGAATCGTCTCTCTGTGATGCTCACTCACACACACGCCCCACACACACACTCACATAAAGCTCATAAGGTGTTTGCACTAATGCATGGTGATAGCATGAGTGGGAGGCAAGAAACGTGCGTGTGTGTGTGTGTTAGTGTGTGTGTGTGTGTGTGTCCTGGTCATTCACAGCTGCCTGCTCAGTGCAGAGCTGAGATAACAGAGATGACTTCACTGCGAAATCCCCCTTAAATCCCTCTCCTGTGCGTGTGTGTGTGTGTACATGCACATCCATGTCCTGCTCCATTCACATTATCGTCGTCCTCTCTCTCTCTCAGTCTGAATCCGTCTCATTTTCTCCTCCTGTCTTACTTAATGTCTGGGCGTTCACTCTTCTTTTTCAGAGAGAAATATTATTTTATTATTTCATTTAATATTTGAACGTATCACTTAACTGGGAATTACATTGCTGCAAAAAAAAACATATTAATAGGAAACCGAAGTTTGTGAGAAACTGAACCCAATTTCACGGCTGTTTATCCAGTGAAACGTTTCCCCTTGTTAGCAAAAGACATTTTTCACATGACTGAGAA
The DNA here is from genome assembly GCF_030273125.1 of Centropristis striata. Taxonomy (NCBI): domain Eukaryota; kingdom Metazoa; phylum Chordata; class Actinopteri; order Perciformes; family Serranidae; genus Centropristis; species Centropristis striata. The sequence continues at coordinate 26,272,623 of NC_081520.1, forward strand.
ATCAGGTCAAATTATGATAAATGAGGTCCATTTTCACGAGTTACTAGTGCGTACTGTGACTAAGATAAGATAAGATATACTTTATTGTCCCCAAGGGAAGATTTTGGGCAATAATGCTCCATACAGCTGCATTCATAAATTAATAGCTTGATATAGTTTTAGTCTGCTACCATCCCCAGCGCTAAATCCACCCGACAGGCCCGAAAAAACACAATTTACCAATTATACTATAATTTATTATTCCCAGCACTTCCTATTAGTCCTGATAATCCAACATTATTTATCGGTCCCAAGAACCACACAAGAATTTAAACACCATTTATAATCCCAGCCTTAATAATTAAACAACATTCACTATCACCAACACCATTCATCAGGCCTATTAACTCAACACCAACTACTGTCATGTCAGTTGGTAGGCTACATATGAGCCCTAATGCCATTTGGTATCACCATAGCTATTTACCATTTCAAAGATCCCTGGGGCCCATTTAACATCTCTGAGATGATCATATGTTAATTATCCATTTCCCCCTAACACCATTCCTAAAGTAATGTACCATCCACAAAACCATCTCCTAACGAACTTACCAAATTCAGTGTTTAATACCATTGTGCATGCCTTATTAACTAACCAAGACACTAATTACCTGCCGTACCAGTGGAACACTGTTGACTCATCCAAACACCACACTCTACCAGAACCCTTTACTGAACCTAACACAGGTTACAAGCCCTTAAAACACCACTTACAATCCATACTGGCACAAAATAATTCCCCATTTTGTATTCCCAAAGATTTCAGTAACTTTTCTAGGATGCCCCTGGTTATAATGCTCTATAAACTATCATGCAAAAAAGCTAATTATGAAGTATACTTGACCTTGACCCCAAAAGTCATTACAAAATGCTTTATAAGGTGTTATGATTATAATTATAATCCCTACTCATCCAACACATTTTATCTGTATCCATATCAACTTTCTATACCTAACACCATTTATTATCCCTAGTGGTAATTACCCTCCCTACCAGCAACATGATTGCTTAAACCACAGCTACAGTTACATCAACACTATTTGTTGAGCCGAACACCATTTGCAATGCCTGTTTGCGCAATTTTGTATCCCTCAACAAATCAAACCATTTACCTGCCATACTAATGGGACACATTTTACTATCTACAACTCCAAAGTCCTACTAACAGCTTTTTCAATCCCTATGAGTACCTTGAGCACACTATTTCACTTTATATCCCTAAAAAACTTTTTACTCACACTCATACTCCCATCCCTAACACCATTTATTATCCCCAGCACCATTTAACTGGCCTATCAATGCAACACTATTGCTTAAACCACCACTGCAGTTCTATTAACAGTATTTACTGAGCCTAACCCCATTTACAAGTCAAGAAGTTTACAATCCCAACTGGGACAAAATAATGTCCCATTTTGTATCACTCAACAAATCAAACCATTAACTATTCCTAACACCATTTATTATCCCAGCACCATTTATCTGCCCTACCACTGCAATACTGCTTAAACCACCACTACAGTGTTCTATAAATAGTGTTCTATAAACACTATTTACTGAGTCTAACATCATTTACAATCCCTACTGGCACAAAACGATTCCCAAATTTGTACACCCCCCCCCAAAAAAAAAATCAAAATCAAACCATTTACTCTTCCTAACACCATTTTCTGTACCTCTAACTAATAATATCGTAATATGCACAACCCCAAAGTCCTACCAGCATAATTGTCATTCCCTCTGAGCGCAAAACATTTCCAATTTTGTTTCACTCAAAAAATACCTTCCCTTACCTCTCCCTAACACCATTTACTATCTTCAGTGCCAGTAACTTGTCCTACCAAAGCAACACCATCCACTGAACCTTTTTACAGGTCCTGCGACCACCATTTAAAATCCCTTCTGACACAAAAAAATTCCCATTTTGTGTCCCTAAAGAAGACATTTCAGTTTACTGTCTCTAACACCAGTTCTACTGCCATTTAGCAAATATTTCACCTCTTTCTTATCCCTCCCATCCATCTGTGTATCTCTCTATCTGTCTGTTTGTCTCTGTCTCTCTCCCTCTGTCTGTCTGACATCACAGTGATGGTTATTTATTACCCAGCAGCCCCTGCTTTAGCCAGGCATGCCAAGGCTGGTCGCCCTGTCCTCAGGCAAACCCTCTCTCTCTCTTTCATTACCCCTCTATCGATGCCTCCGTCTCTCGCTCCCGCTCTCTGTCAGTGTCTCTCTCCCTCTCTCTCTCTTTTTATGCTGCTGTCTGGCACTTTCTCCGTCTCATTTCTTCCTCTGTCTTGCCTTCTGTCTGTTTCTTTTCCCTGTCGCTCTACATCCTTAGCTTGTTTTTTCCTCTGTCCATGTCGCTGTTTACATACACACACACACACACACACACACACACACACGCACACATACACACACACTGCTGTCACCAGAGGCAGGGACTCTCTCTCTAGACATCTTTCTGTCTGGTGACATCCAGACGACATTGGACTGTTGTGTTTGGATTTTGTGTGTGTCTGAGTTTGCACTATTGCATGTGTGTGTATGAGTGTGTGTTTTTGTCCTTTGTATGTATGTGTCATTAGACAGACAAAGACGAACGGATGCATGTATGGACAGACAGACAGATAAGCCTCCACATATGTCAATTCCTGCGTGTGTGTGTGTGTGTGTGTGTGTGTGTGTGTATGCGTGCGTGCTTGCGTGCGTGCGTGCGTGTGTGTGTGTGTGTGTGTGTGTGTGTGTGTGTGTGTGTGTATTCATTCAGCTTCCATACCAGCACAAACATAAAGGGTGCTTTGAAAAGATAGAGTGATGGAGATATAAAAGAATGCAGGCGGCGGTCAAGTGAGGTTGCGATCGGGAGGGAGAGGAGAGGAAAGGAGAGGAGAGGAGAGAGTTTATGAAAGGGGGATGGTGTAAATATATGCAGAGGTGTAGATAGAGGGAAGCAGAAGGAGCGTAGAAAGAGGGGATGAGCGGAAAAGAGACTTAAGAGGGAATTAAAGATGAAACCATGTTGGCATGTTTGTCAACTTTGCCCTGAAGCTTTATGTGTGTGTCTGTGTGTGCGCGCGCATGCATGCAATGAAAGCCACTTACAGCTGTGGAGCTTAATTAGCCTTCAACAACAGGCTCATTAGTGTGGTTTGAACTTCAAGGCCAAAGAGGGACATTCTGGTTTCCTCTGCAGGGTCTGAGTGGGACGCTCCAGCTTCCATTATAAGGTCAGAGTGGGACAGTCCATTCTGCACTGCGGGGGTCACAGTGGGAAAGTCTGCAGGGCCAGACGTAGCTGGATAACCTCATAATACCATGTGTCCCTTGTTTTTGCATACTAGAAACAGTTTAAACACCGATTAAGATATGAGCAGTGTTCATGTACTGAGGTACATTACAGAAACAACTCTTGTCTCAGCAGAATAACCATTGAGTTAGCTTAACATATCTTGTTTTGGAGATGAGCACTCCTTCAGAGGAACCTTCAGAAGTTTGTCAAGTTGACAACAGCTCAACAGTCACAATCATTTTTGCCTAGAGGAACCTGACGAATCTGCAAACTCATGTTTGGCCAATCTGGTGTGTGGTGGAATCTGTGATGATAAAGTCTAGGAAAACTCCAAAGTTAGTTTGCTTTACTATCGGCAGCAGAGCAGTTTAAAAAAATAGTTTCCTACCATGATGACTTGTTGGAGGTTCAAACTACAGTAAGGACCTGCAGATCTCCACCAAACCATTTCACTGCTGCTGCTGCATCCTTTATCCTTCCAGCAATCTGCAGCCTGCAAACATATACAGTTGACAGTTAAAACAGAAGTAACTGATTGTTGCAGGTACTTGCACCAGCCTTTGCATTTGTCTGTAATGGTTTTACATTAGGAGAAGGCTTGCAAGATTTCTTTTTCAGTTACTCATTCTGCTCTACAGTAAAACAATCCCAAAATTCAACCTCAACAAACCAACTTCATTACAAATATATAAACACCATGGAGAGTCTCTTTACCCTGAAGTCATTTTCCCACAGTTTAGTGCCAGGCTGTGTCTGTCCCAGCAGCTTCCACCAGTTTAAACCTCACCAGAGCTCCCAGTTCAACAGCCTGCATGTAACAACTGACTCAGGACGAAACATGAAACCTTTCTGGCTGCTCATCACTGATGTGAACATTACATCAGAATAAGTCTGCAAGGGTTTCCATTATCTATGTAGAGATTGATTGATATGAATATCATTTTTGGCTTTTCAGTGTGTGTGTGTGTGTGTGTGTGTGTGTGTGTGTGTGTGTGTGTGTGTGAAGGTATTCCTGGTCTCAAAGCCTCATTAGGTGAGCATATGGAGCGATCTGCAGACAGTCGCACGGTGATGTGGAGCAGAAAGAGTCTGACTCAGCACTCCTGCTGCTGAATTACAGCTGGAGCTTTTTCTTTTCTCCACGTTTTAATATGATTGAGTCTTAGTAGGATGCAGTAAAACTCGCCTGATTTGCCTTCACATATCTGAGATTTTTTTTATTGGCCAGCGGAGGATTTTATGTCGACTTTAAAAAGGTAGAAATTTAATGGCTTTAATTTGTTTTTTAACCTTTTTTTCCCAGTCAGGAAGTGTCCTCTGAGCAGAACGACCTGTTACTGCGGGTCACTGAGCAGCTCTGATGGAGCCGCTGGGGTCTGATGCTCTGCTCAGAGACACATCGACAGTAACATCAGGCCAAGGGAGGTTTGTCCAGCTGATGCAGGGATTCAGGCCAACAACCCTCCAGTCACTTGTCTCAGTGGTGGATGTCAGGCTGACTGATGACAGATAATAAAATGGGTCGGCTTACAGTAGTTCTTAAAAATCTCCATGTTTAGAGACATCAGAGTGTCGGAGTTAAACATCAATAGATCATTACCACTTTAATGTCAAGACATTGGTGTAATTACTGCAAACAGGAGTAGCTCAGCCTCGACTCGGACACACAATCAATCAGGTTAGGTTTTCTTCTGCAAATGCAGAGTATTGGAAACAAGTTTTAAAATATGCACCATGCAACATTTTTTCAGGGCTGATTTGTAGATTAAACACACTTTAAGTAAGTTTGTTAGTGAGTCAGTCAGAAAGCTAACCTTTTAAACATCTTAAACAAGCCAATGTTCACATTTTTGTTACATTGCAACCATTTAATCCAGTTACTTTTGGTTTGCACTGACATTATGAAAACACACTGAAGAACTATACATGGCCCAGCTCTGCCTGTCTTTCTCCTCCTTTTGGAAAAATTACTGAAAAGTGACAATTCTTTTCCAATTGACTGTAAAGTCGTCCAACCAAATGTTAGTTAAACGTTTGATCCACGGCTCATTTTGTTCTCGGTTGCCTTTCCTTTTATGATGCACAGGAACTGGTACAGGTGTTATCAGCAGTTATCAGCCCATTCATACTGCTGATTAGGAGCCTGCTAAACTGCAGGTAGGCCAGTAGGTCGTTATCAGCCCATTGAATGAACTGATGAGTTAACGTATGATATTTAGCAGCATTCTGGTGAGTGAAAGTGTCGAGGGAAGCAAGGGAGAAACCAGGACTTTCACCAGGAGAACCAGGTTTGTGTCCCATGTCAAAACAAAACATGAGTGAACGTCTGTGCGTCATGTTTTTACGTGACTTACATAACTGTGTCACTTCTGGCCCTTGTGTCACCTTCACTTCCAGCATTTACATGCATTTATTTCACTTTTTAAACTCTTCTATCTATTTCTCTTCCTTTTCTTTCCACGTTACTTACCTCCATCTCCTCTCCTTCACCCATAAGAACAGACGAGGTGTAAGAGGAGAGCGGGAGGAGCAGCTAGCTGCTAGCTGTCATGTCCAATCATCCTCAGACTCAGTGACTCGTCTCTGTCTTCCTCTCTGTCCGTCTCAATCCTAATTCCAGTTCAAAGTTCTTCAAACAAGAAAAAATGCTGCTATATCTCTGTCTCTCTGTCTCTCTCTCTGTCTGTCTGTATGACTTTTTCCACACAGAGAACAAAATCGTGTTCAGGTTTTTTTCTGTAAAGACTTCTGTCACCACTGAAACACCTTCATCTCCTCCTCTTCCTCTTCACCTGCAAACAACAAACTATGCATCACAGACAACATGTGTTTAGCAGACGGACAGACAGACGGACAGACAGACAGTTTCTGCTGGTTAAATCTCTGTTCTGTCTGTTCTACTCCCTGTTATCACGGTGCTGTATTTTTAGTCTCTGAGTTGTTCTCATTTGCATATGTTTTTATGTTTTGTGTTGTCAGACAGCTGTGTGAGCAGAAAATCTGAAAAGCCACCTGTTAACCAGGTGAAAAGTAACTTCATTTAAATTTTATGATCTCTAAATTATGTGAAAAAATTAACATTAATGCAGGTTGACAACTGTGTGATCCGCTACAATGATATTTTTTTAAATGAGTGATCACAAAGAGGTGACATCAAGTTGTTTTCCTAACTGGGCATGGCCTGAAAGCCTTGAATCATTGCTTTGCAGGAGGTTTGCATCAAGGCTTGTCCACTCACACACATACAATAACTTTATTAATCCCAAAATGGGGAAATTCCATCTCTACATTTAACCCATCCTTTTTTTACATTAAGTGAACACACCACTTGTAGCTCTTCGCTCCACTCTGCTGCGTCAGGTTTATTTTCCCAGAGCAGCAGATCTTATGAAGCATTAATTCACTTGTTAGTGTACATAAAACCCAAATTTCCTATCAGTTTACATGCATTTAATATTTACCAATGCAACACATTTGTTCTTAACTTTATCTTTATGTAAATACAACAGCAATACTTCCTCAATTTTGTCGTAACTTCTCTGCACTTGTCTTTGAAGCCAGAGAAAGAACTTTTGTGCTTCCTAAGAAATGATCGACAGAAACCAAATGAAGTGGTATATATCTGCCGATTCTGACTGACCCTGTTCTGTTCGATAAGTGATGGTTTTAGGAAAACACAATACTCCAGAAAAAAAAGGACACCACTGTAGCGAGCTATGCGTGCTTGGCTCCACTGTTGACAGAACGTTATTGTTCATGAGTGAGGATTTTCACATCGTCATAGTTATCGTTAATAATTATTGGTGTTGACTTCTCTTAACCCTGACTTTTTTCTGACCTTACTAAAGTAGTTTTGGTGCAGAAACATAACCGTTTTACGACATTAACAACATGTGTGAAACGTAGACTGGCTCTGGGCTGCAGTAACCGTTATAAATCACGCTCATGATTGTTCAAGTTTTCATTTCCGATCAGTTTTCTATGCACCTTAAGTAGTGGCAATCTCAATTTCGTTGTATAGTTTACTATATAATGACAAAAGAGGCTATTTGATTTGATAGATTTCCTGCATCACGTTTTTACTGAACTATGTCACTTCCAGTAGTCGCATCGTCCTCATAACTACTTCACCTACAGTATTTACATCATTTATTTAATGTTTGAAGTGCTGACGGAGCACAAATTCAGCCAAAATGCAGGATTTTTTTACAACAGTGAACCTTACGTTTATATATAATGACGTGCAAGCTATTTTTAGACACTGCCGCTCTGTACCTCAAGCACAAAACGCTCATATGCACATATTCTGTTGCTGAGGTTGGAGATCCTGTTGGATATGTCGCAGGATGTTGTATGAAACGCTCTGCAAGAGTTTTCTCAAAAAATCATGTGAAGCTGTTCATGAGGATACATTGTTACAGTTAAGGAGAGAATGTGGTTATGGTCAGGAAAGATGCAGCAGGTCTGTGACGGGAACAAACTCTGTTCTCTTTGTTACTCAGTGTTGGACGTAATTAACTGTTTAAAACAGCCAAAAATTACCTTATAGCAGCTGAAACTAAGTGCTGAGGACAGACTGCATGAATACGCTCGGCTGCTGCTGAGCGGACGCTCGAGTGGTGACAAACTGGAACGCAACATCCAGTGAACATGTTTAAATTTAGCTGGCTTAGTGTGGACGCAGTCTTTGCTCTCCATCTTCATTCTGAATGCTGGATCTTTGAAAGAAGAAGGGGGGGGGGGGGGTCCTCACCCCTCCCACACACCCACCCCCTCTTTCTTGCTCGCCCTGATGCTTTGCCCCCATTGTTCTCCTGCCTTCACACACACACACACACACACATGCGCGCGCACACACACACACACACACACACACACACACTGGTACAAAACAAAGCCCGAAACGTGAATGGAGCAGCCACCACAGGGAGAGTTGTAAGCTGTTGGCGCCCAGACTAGTGCTGACTCTCTCTCTCTCTCTCTCTCTCTCTCTCTCTCTTTGTTTGTCTCTCACTCATCTTTCTCTCCATCTTTTTTTTTTTTGATCGCGAATGAAAAGCTCTCGCGCCTCACGTTCACATCCCAGCGGCCAGAGAACAAATTAACCCCCGAGAAGATAATTTTTCTCTAAACCCTCTTAACTGGGGGATGAAATTTAGGGAGGGAGGGGGTGAGGAGGAGGAGGAGGGGGCGAGGGGCGGGGCTGGCGGTGGTCTTCATGGTTGCTAGTGGCAACCATAGGGGAGTGAGCGAGGAAAAAAGGCGTCCGTGTGTGTGTGTGTGTGTGTGTGCGGGGCGTGCGTGTAAGACCTGCCAACGTCCCGCTACGAGACCCCTCGCGCCAATTCCATCCCTCACAATTGGCAAAGAGAGAGAGAGGGAGAGGGAGAGAGAAAGAGAGAGAGACCTAGACTGAGACGCGCAAGGGAGAGAGAGAAACAGACAGTGAGAGAGAGACCTAGAGAGAGACCTAAAGAGAGAGAGAGAGAGAGAGAGAGAGAGAGAGAGAGAGAGAGAGGATGGCTGGTAGGATTTAGCCCCGGCAGCGTCTTTTCCCGTCCAACACAACAAGCTTATTACCTTTCTCTCCACGCGCTTGGAAACGGATTTACGCACACGAAAGGAGGTTTGTTTTCCTCTTTTATTTATCTATTCTCTTCTCTCACCTTCTCCCTGTCTGTCTGTCTGCATCCATCTCTGCCTTGCATTTATTTATTTCTCACCTCTTAAATTGAGTGTTTTGTTCGCCCCGGCGGCTGCAGTTTGAGGCTACAGGTCGCGGGAATGCGTTTAATGGCGATTAGCTGGCGGGTAATTAGTCGTTAACGGCCACATTAACCTGGTGGTAGTAGTAGTAGTAGCGGGAGTCGGGCAGGTTACACCGGCGGAGGGGCTTGTTTTGTCGCGGCTGGAGGGTCTCCGGTATGGAGAGGAGACGGAGAGTGGCGGTGGCGGAGGGGGACAATGAGCGGGGCTGTTGTTTGGCGACGCTGCGCGCCGTGGTGTGCCCAAAAAACCGTTGATCCAGTAGCTTCTGGAAGCAGCGGGGTAACAAAAAAAAAAAATAGAAATTTGTCCTTTTTATGATCCAGTCAATCACATGTTCTCTGCTGAGGCTCCTGATGCTTTCAGTGCGCCTTTTTATTCTTCTCATGGAGCAACAGAGGAAGATTATGTGCATTATATATGTTGTAATGTGCATGTGTGGCTCATTAAGGAGCTTTGTGATATTTTTAATTTCATATGGAGACGTTATTTATTTATTGCAGGGTTGTAAAGCTGCTCTGTGATATCATGGTTCTGATATTTCTATAGGGGCGTTTGTTGCGAACATACGGTCAAATGTTCAATCTGCTTCTGTGCATCTGACATGTGAGTCTGTCATCTGCTCATGTGTGTGCGCGCCTCTGTGTGTGTGTGTGTGTGTGTGTGTGTGTATGTGTGTGTGTGTGTGTGTGTGTGTGTGTGTGTGTGTGTGTGTGTTTGCATGAATGTGTGTTTTCGGCGTGTGCAGTCTGGAGAACAACACACAAAAATCCATAGGTGTATGAAGTTGTTTATGCGCCTTTATAAAATAACATGCAACAGTGCGAATAAAGCTGAGAATATGATACAATGCGCGCGCAGTGACACAGAGACTGAAGAGGGGGGAGGTAGAGAGGGTCTCTCAGCCATTTTTCGATGAAGCGCGTGTTAAAACGCACGCACATGGCGACAGACAGACTGAAACACATCATAATCACCGCCTGTCGTCCATGTGTGAGATGTAAACGAGGTCAGCGCGCAGAAAGCCGGGAATCATGATTATATTTAGAATCAAACGATGATTATTTTAATTATTATGCTTATTATGCTTATTAATGTCCGCAGCAGCAGCTTGTGTGTGAGCAGTGTGGAGGTTTGACGGTAGGAGGCTCACAATAGACAACAGCGCTGCTTGTTGGGAATTTGGCGCTTCACTTGTTTTGCTCAATGAGACTTGAGTGTCCCCCCCCCCCCCTCCCCCTGTTGTTGTTGTTGTTGTTGTTGTTGATGATGATGATGTTGGAGGCTTCATGAACCTCCTCGCTCGCTGCTCTTTCATCACTATTGATTATTAGTTTCCCTATCGATTGGCTGATAAATGGATCATTTAGCGCGCGCTGGGTGCACGCGTGTAGCCTGCCTGTGGCGTCACACTCAGTCTCTATTGTTCCTCAACACGTTCAGACAGGAAACATTTCAGTCATGAAAAGTCGATATTAGGCTTTCTGTAATATATTTAAAGAGTTTGTGCAGAAGCTCCGGTCAGCACTGAGCTCCTTCATGCTTCATGTTTATTTTCCTTCTGGGATATTTCTATAATTATTCAGCATTTCTGTAAATATTGCTGCAGAATGTGCAAAATATTCCATAATATCGCCAATATAATAATGCATCCTTTCATGTTTTGTGTGTTTCTGTAAGGAGAAGGAAAAGCAGAACCCGAATAAAAACATGTCGCCATATTAGAAGCTTTTTTTGCCCCCCAAAATGGAGGGGGAGGAGGCTCACAGCTCATTAGCAATGCAAATTAGTTTTTTTCTTTAACGGGGGCTCGGGCACCTGCTGTCTCGAGCATGCGCGCGCGGCTGGATGGCTGACTGGCCTCCTCCCGCCCTCCTCCCCCCTCGGCGTCGGGAGCGCGCCTCCCTCCCTCCTCCTCATTAGAATTATGTTGCTAGTCCCCGGCGCGCTCACGCTGCTGGAGCTTTGACGGATATAAAAAATAAAACAAAATAGAAGAAGAAGAAGAAGAAGAAGAAGAAGAGCGCTGTCTTTAGCATCACAAAAGGAGGAGAGGCAGACAGGCAGCAGAGAGGAGAGAGAGAGAGCAGAGAGACAAACAGACAGGCAGCAGAGAGGAGAGACAGGCAGCAGAGAGGAGGGACAGACAGGCAGCAGAGAGGATAGATAGACAGCAGAGAGACAGACAGGCAGCAGATAGGAGAGACAGGCAGCAGAGAGAGAGACAGACAGGCAGCAGAGAGGAGGTGAAATAAAGAGGAGGACAAGATTTTAGCATCATAATCCTCTCCATCATGTGTTTAAATGAAGGTGTGAGCAAAGATCAGGTGTGAAACACACGAATAAACACTTTTATCTGTGCAACTAGTGAATTAAAGTGTGTTATAACGCCAAATTATTCTCTCCTGATGCTTCAACTCATAAAATATCTCATGATAAAGATATTTATCATATTTTTTTGCTAATTCAATAAATTCATGAATAAATAGCCTAAATAGAATTACAACTTCAAATATTAGTTTATTAGTCAATTAGTCTACAGAAAATTATTACCAACAATTTTTACCAAGTATAATAGTTATTTCATGCAAGTGTCAGTAAATGCTGTTTCGGGCTTTGAAATATGTCAGTTTCCAGCTTTTTTGTTTTGTTTTATATCATATTAGATAAAATAGCTGTTGGAAATTTAAAGACATCGACGTGGACTTTGAGGAACATATTTTACTGCTTTATAACATTTTATAGACCTAATGATAAACTGTTTATATGAAAAAATAATCATCAAAATAATCAATAATGAAAATTATCTTTAGTTGAAGCCCAAATGCAACCCAGATCCCGATTGGATGTTAGCCAGATTTGGATGTTAGCCAAATAAAATTAAAGATTGTAATAATTCTTTTGTAAGATATAAATATATTATGTTCAAAATGATAATTGTTTTTGTAAATATACATTCAGAACTTTATATGAAACTTCTAAATGACATAAGAGAAATAAAAGCAATGAAGAAAAATATAAGGTAGACATTTACCATATTGTTAACCATTATTTACATTTATTGAGGCAACAGGACATATTCAAACTAAACGGATCATAAATCATACTCAACAAAATATTAATCTGAAAGGTGAATAAATGTAGTGAAGTAAAAATGACAATATTTCCCTCTGAAGTTTGGTGAAGTTTTAATTTGAAGTCAAACAGCTTGTGACCCTGTGATATTAAAGTCTCTGTTGTAGTTTAACAGCAGATCGAAGTGAGGCTCTGTGGTCTCATTGAGCACAAACATCACTAATGTGCAGAATCCTGCAGCACTCATCGGGCTGTGAAAGACTTTCTGACAAACAATAGGAATATTTGTTCATGCACAGCTCATAAAACAAATAAAACCATGAAATATTTCATCTTTTGGTTCAGTAACAAAGATTTCTTTGTGTTCTGTCACCAGCATCAAGTGTTTGAGACAAAGAGAAGGCTTCACTACTCTGAGATATATTTATATAAATATTTAATAAGGTCAGAAGGAAAGGGGGGGCTGGTTGATTTTGCTATTATTGTTATTATTTTTATACAGACCAAAGCTGAACAAACAGTATGAGACCTCAACACGAAGTAAAGCCGATGGGACAATAACAAAAGAGGTTAAAGGGTGAAAGGATGAAGAAGAGATTAGTGGAAGACGGAATGGTAGAGGACATGAGATACAGACAAGACACATTAAGACGAGAAAGAAGAAGAGTGTGATGTTGGAGCAATGAAAGGCAGATGAGAGGAGGAGAGAAGACAGAGGGACATGACAGCACCGGAGCGAAGGATGGACGATGAATTTAAAGAGGAGAGAAATGAGAGGAAAGTGTACAAAGAAAAGGAGAGAAAGGGCTGAGGATGGGAGGAGAAATTAGAAGAGGAAAGAAATGAGACATGAAAAGAGAAAACAGGAGGTTAAGAGGAGGAGAGGAGAGAAACAAGAAGGAGATGAAGAGGAAGAGAGAGGAGAATATGAATGAAACTCATGAAGAAGAAGAGAGAGAAAACACTTCAAAGGAGAGAAGAAGTGCTGATGCAGAGGAGAAGAAAGAGGAGTTCAGGAGGAGAGGTTGAGAAGACAGGAAATGAAAGGAGCAGAGGAAAGACAGATAAATTGAGAGGAGGTGAAGGAGGACACATTTAAAAAGCAGTTAAAGAAGGAGGAGGGCAAAAGGAGGCAAGGAGAGGAGGACAAAGATGTAAAACAGGGAGAGTGTGGTGGAATGAAATGAGAGAAGAAGAAAAAGGTGATAAGAGGAGAGGAATGAAAGATGGAGGAGCTGGTGGAGGAGGCCACATTCACAAACCGCGAAAAATCCAGCGAGCAGATGGAGAAAAATGGTTGTTTAGACATCAAACATGGCGTCGGCTGCAGAGACAAGGAGGAAACTGTTCAGTAACGTACAGACGTTCTCACATCACATGAGCTCATCATGAGGCTCAAAGTTAAAACAGCAGCACGGAGAAACGATTCACCTCCTCGTTCCCACTAAGGTTTACCAGAATGTAAAGTTTACCTTTAACACTGATGGAGCCAAACAGCACGGCCTCATTACACACAGTGAAGGTTAATGTTTTATTCCATAAAAAGTATAATAACTGTTTATAGCGTTATCTAAGCTGATCTTTGATTTGTGCATAAAACACTTCACAGTGGTGCTGTTTTTAGATTTTACACCTTTTAATATGCAAAAGAAGATCATTTGAGGTTATGATATTCATTGTCAGATATACATCATCACAGAGTTTGAAGACAGACTCGCTGTATATACCTGCAGGACAAAACAGTGACATGGATTATTGTAAAGCCTCTGCAGGTTACTTTTCATTCTGTAGAGACATGAAGGAAACACGCTGAGCGGTAGCAACATATATTTGGAAAGTTTCCAGCAGTAATGTTTGTGATTTGTAATTAATGTGCTAAAAATCAAACATGTGGCACTCATTGGAGCCATGTCAAAGACTTCAATATTGCACTTTTTAAAAATGAGTTCAAAGAGAGTTTTAGTAGAAAACTACATTTTACAATTACTAACTTCACTAACTCTATGCCTTTTGTGTTCTGTGTGTTCAATGGAAGCATGTTGGAAATAATTTCCTTTATATTCATCAAGCAGTTTCATTTATTTTAGCAGCCAAACTAAGTACAATTTAATGTCTTTGTTTATTTATTGCAAGTAATATTGTTAGCACAATACCTTTGTTGCATATCATACACTGGACTCTCAGGAAACCTTAAATATTAGACTAAAGGCTGAAATTACGACCTAAAAGTATGAATAGTTTTACAGAAAGATATTTCAACACCAGCTCACCAAAGCCCGACTTTATGCTGCACCAGTGGAGGAAAATCTTCATCATGATGAATTCTTTCATGAGTTTTAGGAATGTAAATGTACAAAAATGCAGCTTTTGTTTCTCTGCAGCTGATTAGAGCCGTCATCATCAGCAGAGTGCGTTTTGTCTGAATTTTGATAATCGATAATCGACATTCATCCTGTGAAACTGCCACACAGCCTGCTGTGGTTCCAAAATCTCAGATTGGAGGACGTGCAGCTTCTATGTGTTTTACATGATTGTAAGCTGAATATTTTTGGTGTTTTGGACTGTTCGTCGCACCAGCATTACTAGATTTAATATAATTATTTAATTTTCTCTCTGTAGGCCCAAAAGTGGCATTTAATCATTTAGTGAGTAGTTAGTGTTAGCATGTCCGACTCATTTTCTTTCGTTTTCAAACATGTTCGTAAAATTGCAAAACATGGATTCTGCGTTTGCGTTTACCTGACTTCTCACATAACCTCCTTCCAGCCAATCATGCTCATGTCAGCGATGATGAAAGTGACTTGTGATGAGTTTAGGCGAGTCAATTAAGTCTTTAAATGTGTGTTTTGTAAAGTTACACATTTACAGCTGTTTGTTCTCGTGGTAAGGACCCGTGTCCGATAAATCACCTTAAAATACGATAAATTTAAACCTCTAATGATGGTTTCCCACACGGGGTCACACAAAAGAGGTGGTATGAAGATGTCATGTTGTGCTATGGGAAACTACGTTTTTTAGACCTAATGATGGATGGCTTCATAAAGAACAGATGCTTTTAAATTTAAACAATAATTTGCAGCTCTACGGCTAAGTTTTCTTCACTATGGTCGTTTGCATCTGAAGAACAATTGTCTGAACGTTACAGTCCATCATTTACACGTCTTCCAGCAGACAGAGAGAGAAGACAACACGATGACATGGTGCACAGTTTAGCAGATATGAAGAGATTATTTGATCAGAAAATAAAATATGATAAAAAAAAACCTCTGCTGGAAAGACTTAGGAGATAACATCAAATCGGTATTAAGCTACACAGACAGATAGCGTGGCCATGGATAAAATATTTAGCTGGCTTTCCAAATCAGCCTTTTCCCTCTCGCTCTGCATGTGTGTGTGTGTGTGTGTGTGTGTGTGTGTGTGTGTGTTTCCCCCCCAAATCCTAACCGGCATGCCTGTTCACTGTGGAAAACAGGGTCAGGCTGGAGAAAAAAGAGAAAGAGAGAGCGAGCACATGATGGGCAGATAAAGGCTTGTCTGTGTCTGAGGGAGAAGAGAGCGAGGAGGATGAGAGGAGGAGGAGGAGGAGGGCAGCGTGATGAAGGGGCCTCTCTGTTGAAGGAGGGAGTTGCGGCTCTATAGAAGGCTCCCATGGCGGACAGAAACAAGGCATTTAGTCTGTGAGTCGGCCTCTGTAACGCCATAATAGGCTCTTATAATGATGCCACTATGGACAGGGAGGGAACAGAAAACACAGAATGTCCCTTTAAACTGGAGGCTTGTTGTGTGGAATGCCTATAGTGTGATGGAGGTGGAGGGAACAAGAGGAAGTGTGATCTGTGTGAGAGTTTACAGCCTGAACATGAAAGCCTGAACACTGGAGCATCTGATGACTTACAGCTCAGGCTATGTCGAACTTTTCAAGGTTTAACAAAGTAAAAACTTGACATTTCAACCCCGTCTTCCATAAATGATGTGGATGTTTAATTACTTTCCAACAGCAAATACTGTAATGACCTCTGGAATATGTTTTATTAACAAAATTAAAAAACATTCATTAACGTATCTGCCCAAGTTTGACTAATGGTGTGTTTCATTTGTTTTCCTGCGGCTGAAATGTCTCTGCTGCTGTGTGGTGGTTTGTGATATTCAGGCTGCATGTGGGCGCTGCAGGATGTGTTGCACGCTGGAACCAGTTTGCTGGTTTGCAGTCCAAGTTGAATTGTTCTGGTTTTTGGTTTGTGATGGGAAAATGTTTACTGAAGAACAGAGAAAGATTCTGGTGTTGTCATTGAGGAGAAGGAGTTATTCTGTTTAGTCCATCCACCATATAGTTGAATATTTTATTCTCCTCTTCTCTTGCATAAGTGAATGGAAGGAAAATACCTGTGAATGTTAATTCTGCAGATGTGTGACTGGGCCCTAAAGCCGCCCGCACATGACCAGCAGCAAAAAACAATTTGCGCTGGCTCTGCTGTTATTTTCCTACGGGGAGAGTGGTGGCAGTGGTTTGGCGCTCTTTAAGCTTGGATTCACTTTGACCTTTCAACATGAAACCAATAAGATAACAGCTGGCTGTGATGTAGCCAAGGATCCAAAGATCACAGTCTTCGTAAAATACAGAAAGAAACATATTTACTGTACAGACAAATAAGTGATTTTGTTGCTTGATCAGAACTCATTCAAACCTGGCAGTGATATCATCGGTGAAAACGGTACACATTTTCACTCCTGGAAGACATCTGTAGTGTTGTAGTTTTTCACATGAGGAGCGACAGAAATAGTTTAGTTAAGAAAGGAAATGGTGAGAATTGAGAGAAAAGTTCAAACCCTCCAACAAGCAGGCACAGACAAGCATCCTGCTGCAACTGGTGGCACATATTAATATAATGCAAACTATAAATTTTGGAAAAAGGGTTGAAAATTGTTCATTTATGGTTGGTTTGTTTGCAGGATTTAAATGTTGGTGCTGAAAGTGAATTATTTTGTCTTAGGGAAAGCTATCCGTCCCTACATGAAGCAGGAGGAAACCAGTCTACAGTCTGAATAGTGTTTGGAGTAAACTGCATTGTTACAGCAAGAAAGAAAATATTGTCCTCCTGCTTTAGTCAGTCAGGACTGAGATAAGACTGAGTTTGGACAAACAATTACAAAGATCTTAATTATTTTGCATAAGCTAAAGATGTGAACATGATTTCTAAATTACAGCTTCACATCTAAACATTGGTCTTAAACTGTGACAAGTTTTTAATGTGGCAAAGATGTTGAAAAGATTATTGGGGTTTGAAAGCTAAACGTATCTCAAGATTCTCATCACGAAGACTTCAATAAATCCCAGCTGCTGTCTGGAGATGATGGAATCAACTTGTGCGGATACGATTACAAGCATTTAGTCAATAAACAGACTATTAATCTGAACCAGAGTCCAGAGGAAGAATAAGACTTCATTGTCTCAGCAGTGATGGTTTTGTGCAGTACAGATACAAAATCTAAACTGTATTAAAGTGTCTATAATGTGAGATCAACTCACTATTTGTTCTGCAGGTTCTCATTAAACATCTAATCTTTAATATTCTTATTTCAGTCCTTCAGTTCAACTTGATCCGATCAGTAAACTTTATTTTAGTGCAACATTCAGTGTACTTTATTCTTAACTGGAGGGTAGTTAAAATGTAAACTGTCTGTAAAACAAACAGGAAGTGACAGAGTCCAAGTTATAGATGCACCCAGTGGGGAAATAAAATCATCTTAAATACACTCTTTGTTCTCCTCACGCCACCAGAACAGAGCAGAGCAGACTGGTGATAAAGACGCTACCTCTTCATCTATAGACAGAGGATCTCTGGAAATAAAGCAAAGGCAACATTAAACTGTTTCCTCTGTAGATTTGTATCATTACAGCCTAAAAAAAACATCTTGACATTGAAATTTTGTCTTAAGTGGACGTCAAGTTGATAGTTTTCTTTTCTTCTTATTCTTCTGCTCCTTGTTATAAATCTGTAGTATAAAAAGCTTAATGGAGCTGAGCGGTGTCCTGTACTTTGAGCAGGAGCTGTTCCAACTTTGACTTTGAAGTAATAAGAGACACAAAGCTTTTGCATCTGCACAGTTTTATGTATTTTAGTGATATTTACGTGGCTTATTCATTTCCTTTATGGATTAAAGGCTTCGATGGAGCCACACAGATTTCTGTGCGACCTAAATGAGAAAAGTTTGTAAGTTAAATGATTCTCAGGTTGATTCTTGTCTGGTTTTGTCTAAATATTTTAAAATCTGATTAATTTAAAAGCAAATAAATTAAACAAATTCGATTAAAAGACATTAAGTGTTCTCCAGTACAATCACTGGCACTGTAAAGCCTTCATACCAGTGTAGGAAATAATGTTTACATTAAATGTTGTGAAAAAGTTTTAAGGATGCAAACAATTTCAGAATTTTGGCATTTTCATACACGACCAGTCAAAATTTGCACTCAGAACTTCTGGTTTTAGCTCTGATGGATGTAGCATCTCAGCTTCATGGATATAAACTATCCTGACTAGTTTATACTTTTATCTTTATCTATATGTCTTTATGACTGAGGGACAGTAGCAGGTGCCTCATCAGTTTATTGCATCATGGTGGTCTGCACATTATTTATACCACCTGTGAGTGTTAGCGCACGACATGTCATTTTTGTAACTCTGCAAATAGCTTTTAATGTTCCAATAAATGAACAAGCCAAACAATAAAACGTTTAAACGTTTGCTGTCAGAAAAGCTGCCTGAGTGATGTTTCAAGTTCATTTCAGTCTGTTCTTGTCATGATCAGCTGATTGTTTTCTGAAAATACATAAATATCAGGTGGAATTACATTTTTTTAAATCAAATATTCAGTGGGGGGTTTCGGTGGGTAAAGGTTCTGAGTGTGTGTGTGGACGACATCAGATCTGTAGTCTGAAGCAGCAGACAGTGTCTGTCCCGGTTCAGACAGTTTAAACCTGATCACAGTCGTGTTCAAGCTCTGCAGATGTGTGTTCGCTGTGTGTTCAGTGTGTTGTGCCTCTCTGTGTATCTCCCTTCACATGTTAACCTGTGTGAGAGCTTTGCGTGCAGCCTCTGCTGATCCCTCTGATGGATTTAACAGGCTTAAATCAAGTGTCATGTAATTTGAAACTTTATTGCTCCCTGCAGGGAAATCCTCTTTTCTCCTGACCCTCCACTCTCAGGGGTCAGAGGTCAGAGGTGAAGGACGGCCGCACAGGGAGCAGATTTAAAGTTCTGTCGAAGGGCGTGTCAGCAGGGAGGGTGGAGGTGCAGTGCAGATGGAGGTGCAGTGGAGGTGTAGGTGCAGGTGCAGGTGGAGGTGGAGGTGTTTGGTGGCTGAGGGACAGTTTCTGTAACGTTACATCAGACATGCAGCTCTGCCAGCATCTTAAACACACAAACAAAACCAGATTTTAAATAAATCAAAAGGCTCCAACACAACAAAGCACTGGAACCTGCTGCCACTAACAGTCACAACCACTAACTCTAACCCTGGGTTTAGTCTGTCAGGCTCAGATTTATTTGTTGAGGGCTGAGACTTCATTACCTTGAGCTTCACATTCACAGTTACAAATCTTGGCACGTAATATTTCTGACTGTGTCTGGTAAACTCCTTTCAACAGTGAGCTGATCTTTTCTGCGGGATAACAACATATTTATCAGATGTTTATGTGGATGAATGTGTTTATTTTGATATTTATTCAGTGTTGACTACAGTTAGACACAATGCTAATGCTAACATTCTAGTGCCAATTTGTAACCAATTTTAGAAATGAAAGAGAAAATTAGGAATAAAAATTTAATGAAAAGCTGAATGAACATCGGTAGTGTTCAGTATCAATTAATGAGCATTTTACTAAAGAATTGTAACAAATACAGTAAATTGCTCACATCATATCTGAATCAAGTATAATTTATTGTATTATATGATCCGTAAAAAAAAGTTTTCATACCGGACAACAAAGACGTTGATGCAATAGATGCCAATATGTCTGTAATAGGCTGTCCGACTTTAATATCAGCTGATAAGACTGGTTTAATAGGGGTTTTTTTTAAATCACAGAATGCATAAAAACATATCCATTAGACTTCAGCATCTTATATATCTGGATGTTGTTGTTTATGCAGTTAAATAACAGCAAAAATGTTTATTAAAAAATAGAAATGATGGAGGACTGGGCATTTTATATATTTTTTGGTTTAAATTGTGAAATTCTTTACCAAAGCTGCTCTTCTCTTCTCTCCCAGAGTCACGAACAATCCCTCTGCTGTAAAGCTGCACACACAAATCTTGCTCAACATTTCTTTTCTGTGCAGGAACTGAGTTGAAAATAAATGGACCCTAACAGCGTTGCACATGAAAGCCTTTTCAGAGCGCCCCCTCCCAACCCGGCCACTGATGCAAAACTACGACAGCAGGGATAATTAGGGAATTGTATTTTGAAAATATAGGTCTGCATGGTAATGAGGGCACAAAGCCCAATAAAAAAAACCTTCAATTCAGCTCAAACTGCTCGAGAGCTGCAGAGAAGATGAATGGCTTCAAGGCAGATATTGAGAATAAAAATGTACTACTGTGGATTAAAAACAGATCACACACACACTCACACACACACACTGTGAGTCTCTGCAGGCCGTGACATCTGCAGGAACTGAAGAACAGCAACACAGCAACTTATTTAACTGCTGAAGGAAGATCACAGACAACATTGTTCAGAGCTGCAGAGAACAGTTTCCGCTTTTGATGAAACTCTTCATTGTTTTCTCACTTCATTTATAAATCAGGCTGCAGAATGCCGAGGACCTGTCAGGCCGTGTCCGCTCCTTTGTTCCTCTAATAATCCACAGCCACAGATATTCAGTTTACTCTCATAGAAGAGCAAAAACAGATCATATTAACATTTCACTCAGTTTTTAACATGTTTTGCTTAAAAGATGACAATAATCCAATCAATCACTAATCAAAGTTGTTGCAGAAGACTGCGAAATTAAAAGGACAATGCAGGTTTTTGTGCAGACCCAAACCAGCATAAGGTTAAAGGTTCGCTATAGTTTCAGACCGTATCAGATGGTGTTATACCAGGTGAGGTAACTTCCCTTCACACAAACAAACAGGAGGATGTTTGGTTTGTTGGGGACTATTTTCAGCAGAGGATTAATCCACATTTAGTGAGTATCATTAGTGGGATTAAGTCCAAAATAAACTCCAGTGTGTTTGCTCATGTTGACGACACAGAGCAACAGTAGTTCCCGTTCAACTGTCAAGCAAACTTTAAGCAAATCTTTGAAATGTCACAAAAATGAATGGCTTGTTTCAGTCCAGTTGATAGGTCATGTGAGATAAATGTTTGTTATGTTAAAACTTATTTGACAAAGGCTAATGGGTAACGCTTTATAATAAGGTCCTTAATAACCATTAATTAACAAGTAATAAGGCATTGTTCTCGCTTTAGATCCGGTAGTTGCAAAAAGCATAGTTAACTTATAGTTAACTTATAATAGATGAGCAATAAAGTATATTTTAATATCAATAAGCAAACAAAATAAGATTAATAAAGGCAAGGCAAAGACATAATGGGTGGGTCATGGGTGTTTGTAATGCCATTATTAACACTTATATAAACTTATAAACACACAATAATGTTAATAAGCATCTCATAAGGACTTACAAGGGCCTTATTACTTGTTAATTAATGGTTATTACAAGGACCTTAATATAAAGTGTTACCGGCTAATGCAATACTTCAAAATGTGCACTGGTTAGTTTGGTCAGTGCTTTAAAAAAAAGTTTTTTAAATTGGCTTTGTAACATAATAAATTGTGAACAAAATCTTAAGATTTTCCAAACAGTCAGAGTGAAAGTCAGAAGTATGTGAATGGAATCAGCTGTTGTGGAGGAAGAACATCTATCAGGATATAAGAGAAATAAAGAATATCAGCAGACTTGAGCTCACTATAATAGTGAAAATAAAGGAGGAAGCCTTTATCATGGAGGCAGAGGGAGAAAAATGCAGCACGAAAGATGAGGAGGATGGATGAATGATGTGTCGTCCTATGGGCTGAATCCAGTTTAAATTGGCTGCTCTCCTAGCTCTGGATTAGACCTGGGCTTAATACCTTTACACTAAAAGGCCTGTCCGTTCCCTCCGAGGGCAATCTGCTGCAGGAACACACCAGCTTTAATCCACAGCAACAACAACAACAACAACAGTTTATCTGGCTTCAGCTCGCAGCAGGCCAGGCGCTCCGTGTCCGCGCTGCTCCGGTCTGAGTCAATCAGCATGAGGACAGAAAATGTGTGCAAAGAGACTCAGACGAATGGAAGCAGCTTCTAATTCTGGCTGCCATCTTTGTTTGGGTCACAGAAGAAGCAGATTGTGAATGACTCTGCGGTCTGTAGCAGCAGAGCAGTTCATCCCCAGAGTTAATGAGCAGCCTTTTTCATAACAAATTAATGTTTTTACATCTCAATATTCTCAGTTTCAGCTTCTCTGATGTGAAGATTCACTGCCTTTTTTCTGTTTAATATCATTATAAACTGAATATCTTTGAGTTTTGGATAAAACATCTAATTCCTCCTGCAGTCTGAAACCTTTTCTAGGTTTTTATTTTGACGTTTTTGTGATGATGGCCTTCCAAAAATACGATTCAACATTTTCATTCAGATCTCGGGGATATAATCAAAACATCTGAAGACGTCACAGTGAGCTCTGGGAGGTCACCATGGACGTGTTTGATGATTATCAGATACATAAGACTGCAATGCACAATTAAGAGCACAAGAGAAGTCCTCAAACAATCAAACTGTCATCCAACCAACAGTCCAAAACCAACAATATTCACTTTGCAATGATGTAAAACAGAGAGAAGCAGCAGATCGTCACATTGTGTTTGGCATTTTTGCCAAATAAATGACGAAAGTGATCAGTTGGTTTTCAGTATTCAGACAGTTAATATTGATTGATGAATCAATTAATAACCAAAGTATGATTGATTCATTGAACAAAAATAATCATCAGTCAGTTGCAGGTTCTAATGAGACTCAGAGGATTACAAATCTACAAAAAATTCAACTATACCATCAGTGAATGGCATAAAAATACTTAAGCACATGAGATATTAACTATCAGCTTCATAAACATGCTTTTATTAATCGCACTGTGATGAAACTTGAAGCTAACTGCACACAAACTGATCTAACTGCTGAACTGATTCATGCAGCAAATACACATGACCTCATATGTTGTTTGTTTCTTCACTCAAATACAAACCACAGGAGCGTTTCCATAAAAATATCAGCCTTAGCCCACTGCTGCAGGAGACGACTTCAAAAGTAACGGTCACCCTTTTAAACATGTTGTTATTTAACAGCCACGTTTCATTGAGTTTAAACCAAAAAACTACTTCTCTTAGATTAGGGCAATGAAACTAAAGGATTTGTTATTAGAAAAAAACAGTTAAAATAAATGCATGTAACTGTTGAAGTGAAGTAGATACGCTGCTGATGTAATCACAGGAAGTAAAGTATCATCAGGAGACGAAAAGTGGAGATTTATAGTTGATTTGTGCCGATGTTAGACTGCGACTAAAATACAAAACGCCTCACCTTTTAAAGTGTCAGTTTCTCAGTAAAATCAGTGAGAAGTCATATCCCGGATCAGTGTCTGCTTCATGCAGAGCATCCAATCAGCAGCCTTCGTCTGGCTCTGGTCTGACTGGCTCACAGTCAGACTGGTATGGTGTCCAGCAGGGACATTTCATCGCAGACAGAAACAAACATGTAGTCAGATCGTCACAGAGCTGCATGATCTGCAAAGTGATTAGTTTGACTGATATTGCAATTACAGTACGATTCACAATATTGGAGGGAATTATCATTTTTGCATTTTTATTCTTATATTTTTCAAGTCCTGAAAGTTTTTAATAATTTATATATTTTTATGTAATGAATATTGTACCAGTGCATATCGCTCTTTTGATCAAATTTGGATTAATTGTGCAGCATTTATTCAAACTGTTTTACCTTCATCTGCTGCAGGGAGTATTATTATCTTTATAGATGTTTATATATGTTGAGCTGAAGGCAAAAGAACTCCTCGAGCAGTGATTAAATATGATCTTTAGATAAATATTAGTGCTTTCAAAGACACAGAGGAACCATTTCTGTGTCACTTTGTCCAGCTGAAGCTCCTGCAGCAGAGAAGAGATGCTGCTGCCGCTTTAAAGTGGAGAGGCGACCGTGCAGAACATTATTCCTGGAGAAACCACTCCACAGACAGCTGCTGGATGTGTTACTGCTGCATGAGCTTCAAGCCTCCAAATGAAAGTGCAGCAGGTGGAGAATCTCTGATCACTGATGTGAAATATGTCAGCAGGATCAGTTTGTCTGTCTGACCAGGATTTTTCTAAAACCTTTTGATCAGGTCTGCATGAAATCTGGCCGACGCTTTGGCCTCCAGCCAAGGAACAATTGATTAAATTTTTATAGTGATTTGGATCTGGGATTTGTTTGTGTAGCTACGAAAGTAAAGGATGCTTTGCTTTTCATTTCTTCATGGAGGTTTTCAGCATCAATAGACTTATCCTAAAAAGAAGGAAGAATAATCTGGATCTTTGCTCGGCAACAGCAGGTTGTTAGAGTCGTGTCTCTGCTGCTCTGAAGTAAAAGTTCACGATTCATTTTGTTACATAGTGACCACAAGACAAACTGACAGAAATCTGGATGAAATCAAGCCACAGAAGCTGAGAATAGTTACTATAAGATACCTGAAGCTGTTAGCTACTGCTGCATTCAGATATGATCATGGTGCAATAAAATGCACATAATTATCCCATAAAGCTGCAGTGGGTTTAACAGGTCGACAATACAAAGAAGCAGATCGGCTTTAAAACAAAAGACAGAAAGTTCCTCCTGCAGTCTGAAACCTTTTCTAGGTTTTTATGTTGACGTTTTTGTGATGATGGCCTTCCAAAAATACAATTTGACATTTTCATTCAGATCTCGGGGATATAATCCGTTTTGGAGAGGAACCCTGTGCACCCAGCTGCTGGAGATCAGAGGGAGATATATTCCCTGCAGGTTATAAAACTCAGTGTCAGATAACAGAAAGTCTGCTGTTGCTTCTGTTCTTCGGCTGATAATCATCTCCCTGTTTACAGTTTCTACTAATCATCAAAATACGAATGAACAAAACCTACCCGCATAATAATTCAAAGGCTTGCAGACCTGTGGTTCTGACCTGAGTGATTCTACCTGCTCTGAGTGTCCATGGTGATCAGCTCCCATCCCTGCAGGTTCCTGTCTTTGTCTGTCTTTGTAGTCTGGACACAATGGATTGTACAAACAGAGATAATAGCGCACACTTTCCAACAGTAACTCCTCGAAGTTTCAGAGTGAAAAAAGAGAGATTGAGATTGATTTTACACACTCGGCCCATTGTTGTGTGAAGTGATTGTCGAGCCATTTTTGGATCGTTCGTTTCAGAAAGTTCCAAACATTTCCAGACGCCAGTCCTCAGATGATGTTTGTCGACTCATTGATCAGCGTCTGAAAAACCACCGCCCCCGCCATGTTGTCCAAACACGGGAGCCGGGGTCACTGTGTCCAACAAATGTTTTACAGTCTTATACTGTAAAAAAAAACATATTTTCTGATATAGAACAGGTCTAGGGGGATTATAAACACTGTGAAAGTATCAAAAATAATCCACAGGGAACTCTACTTTACTCAAACTGTGTCCTTAAGGTTGTGATATTTCAACCCTACTATACATAGTATACATCAGTGGTGGGCTTACAGTCACCTGGAAACACTGACCATTCAGAGTGTTTCAGAAACAAAGTATCAGACAAATAATGTGTTGTTGAACATTAAAATTGTACTTCAACGGTGAATTTGGGATCTGCTTTATACTTTCTGAAAACTGGCTTGTTGCAGTGAATGGTCCGTTGTGTGGAAGAGAACGTAGTTTAGCTTTAATACAAACACACGGCCTATTTGTAGCATCCTGAACCCTTGAAGCACTCTGAGGCCTTGCAGGGGACCTGACACACTAAGCCAACTTTACATAACTTGCATGGAGTCCATAAAATTATGCAGATATCCATAAGATTGTGAAGCCTCTTAAAACAAATCTAAGTGGAAGGAAATTCAGAGAGCACCATATTATATCTCCAAATGTTAACGGAAGTGAAACATAACTTGTGCAGCCGCTCAATGAGTCAGATCCAATTCAGAGATGAACAGTTCTTCCTCAGCTCCCTCCCACCAAGTCCCATGAAAACAAGTTAAGCAGTTTTTCTGAGATCCTGCTGACAAACAAACAAACCAAACTGAAAACATGAAGGTAACAAACAAGTTTTTAATTGAGTTTAAATGCATTTTGTCTTTTTGTCAAATTCTCTGAACAAATTCAGCACATTAGGTGAACATTTTCTTCATTAGAGTCGTGTATTTCATGTGTGATGCTGATAAAACGCTGCAGCTGGAGACATATTTCCACGTCTGTCCTCCATCTTTCATCTGGTCACAGGATTGCTGTGAACTACCTGATTAAAGGCGGCTCGCTTTATAAAGCGCAAAAAATGGATATAGGACTCGCTCTCGCCTCAGTCTGGACACGCTTGCCGCTCGGCTTAGCCTCCGTCTGAGAGGTCACAGGTTCAATTCCCACAGCGACTCCCATGTCCCGCTGTCATGTCCTGGAGCAAGAGGCTGAATGTCTCGCAGCTCTTTATCACCGTAACTCCGACAGCTCCGTCAAGTGTGAACGCTCTGACTGGACAGAGCCGCTCTCCTGCAGGCCTGGTTTCGTTTAATGTGACTGATGGTTTTTATTACAAAATGCTGCAGAGTCTCTGCGTTCCCAGCTCCATATTTCACAAGTACAACTCCATACATCACCTGAAATGTCACCTTCAGTGCTCTTTTCATACATTTAGGCTTTTTCTGCATCATTATCGCTGCAATATGCAAAATCATTTTTAAACTCAAAAGGCTCAAGTCATCCAGTGCCCTTTACCAGTTTATAGTTTCAGACATATTTTCTGACCCGAAACTTTAGGCTGAATCAATATTTTTCAGGGCTTATTAACAAAATGTTTGTGATTAAATTATATTAAGCATGAAAATGACACTTTACAATGGTCAGTTTTAGACGTGATGATGGATTGATAATGCTCTGTGCTCTTTTGTACTTAAACTCATTGCATCATGTGATTTATCCAGTGATTCACTGTGGAAGTGAACAGCTCAGTGTGTGTGTGTGTGTGTCACCAAGACACTAACACACAGATGATAGTCAATTTGGGCTGAATGCAGGAAACTGTTTCCTGTTTATGAGCAGCAGGTTTTCCTGTAAATGTGCCTTTAGGTTGTTGTTCTTGCAGCTCTTATAAACCGGCTGCAGTTTTGTTCAATTCTGAATTTAATCAACAGAAATTACAGTATTACTGGGAAGAAGTTGAAAATGTGTCTTCACTTCAACCAAACTCCAAAGCCGCTTTTAAACACATATTCTGTAGTAAAGACCCGCCATCACGTCAGCTTTATTAACACTGAACCAAACACCAGCAGGATAATGTGAGCTCTGATAGCACGCCGGCGTTCCGGGAGCAAAAGACGTGTTGGCATTGAGCATATGTGTGCGTCCGGCTTTGCTCTTGTCCTTTGCACACAGGCGCTGATTCTGCTCTGTTAAGATCTTGGCCAACATTTTGATATGTATAGGTGCACAGTTTCCATTTGTATTTGTGCACATTTTCTGAAACCTTATGGATGCAAACGTAGCGATACCACCGGGAATCGTTGTGCCAGTGTAGTGAACTGCTCAAGCAAGACATCGCCATAAGACACAAGGAAGAAAGTTTAAATGGCAAAGCATTCTGAGGAGATATTTGTGAAAAAATTCTCGACATCTACAACGCTGCCTCCACTTCTGCAGATAATTACTTCCTGGGATATATTGCTTAACATCCCTGCCAACATAAATGCATGAACATATGCGAGAGTTATATTGTTTGAAATGGACGTATCTATTTTCATATATAAAAGCATTAACGGTGTAACATTCCCTCCATGAGCTGTCTGTGAAAGAGGCTCGTGTTCAGCAGCAGGAAACACTCTCCACTGATCTCCAGGTGAGCTCAGGTGGAGTCTGAAACAGCCCACTGAACTCAGAAATCAGAAAACACTGGAGATCTACGAGCCCAGCAGGGATCACTGGAAAAAATTCTTAATAAATTGTTGTTCCCGAATTTGAAATGTGTTACTCAGTTCAACTTATTTCTTGGTTTATTCACTTATACACATTCCCAGGTAGTGATAGCTTGCACATTATTTGTTGTGATATATTTGACACTCCTTGGCATGATTTAGTAATTTAAGTGTAGAAACTCTTAACTGGAGGAAAGCAATGAAGTAGTTTAAGCAGGTTTGAGTTTGAGTGTGCATGAAGGAGTAAACCGAGGGAGTTCTTTGTTTGATTGTGGTCCTGATGGTCGACACATTAAGGTAGTAACAGTTTGTTCAGTGAGCCATTAAATAAAAACCTCAGCAGCATCTGAACACATGTGACTTTATGATTACATCTTCAAGCAGTAAAAACATTAACTTTGGATAATTGTTTATTGATATTTTATATTCTGTTTCCTGCGTTTGCTGCTGCTGTTTCCCACTGGATGAGGTTTAAACCTTATCTTAAAACACATTCTGCCTTTCACACGTTTGAATGTTTTGAGCATTAAAGAGGCCGCTTGCACATCACAAAGAGTTAAAGTGGGGAGGCGTTTGTATGGGCTGAGGACATGTTGATAGCAGGAAGGTGTGAAGAGGAGGGCTATTATCACAGTGTGGAGAGGGAAGCCGTGATTGGCCGCTCCGCAGCCTCCCCATTGACCCCCATTACAGCAGCATCAACTGGGGGATTAGATTGTCATCAGAGTGAAAACACATGCAGCTGGAGATGCTCCCCAAAGGCTCTCATAGACCTCACACAATGACAAAGTTATCTGCTGCACTAACTGTTTGCCACCACAACTTTCAAACTTTTCTCATGCAGACAGAGTAAATCTGTGCGAACAGGTGACTGGCAGTTTATTATCACCTGCTCGATGTGCTGGAATATCAAGATTATAGAGGAAAGATTGGTCCTGATTCTGAGCTTTAGTTGCAGCTGTGCACACCTGCGCCCTCTACAGGGGAGCAGGGTAACAGCAGCATTAAGCTGTACTGCCCCCTACAGGTAAACAGACTAATTGCTATCGTTTATTTATTATGCCACCTGCAGACAATTTGTCACTTTTGCTGCTGATTTGGGTGTTTTTTGACATTTTGCATTTAAAACGTGCCACCTGTCAGCTAAGATTAAACATTATAACTCTTTATGTTCCTGCCTTAAGTTCTGCCTACGATGGTACAGAAGAAATGTAAATGCTGTTTTTCCAGCACGGGAGGTCGTATAGGAACACGAAAAAGATTCAGGGATTAGACAACATTTCAGATGATCACAGGAATGACTTCTTGTGTCTTTTCCTTGACCTCGAAGCCAAGGAACGATGTTAAGGAGAATTTATTGGAAAGGAATCATAATAAGAGATTCCTTTCTAATAAAAAGGAATCTCTTATTCCTTTTTATTAGTCCAAAGATGAACGACTAAAACTGCATCGTAGACACTTCCCCCGTGAAGTTCTTGCAGGCTGTATTAACTTAGACAAATAATATGTCTTCATTACCAGGATTAGTTGGTTGGCTACATGAATCCCAATTTGTACGACTGCATGATAATAATTGTTGCATTTATGCAAGATGAACGAGTTGATCTGTTGAATTGTTCGTTGCTTTAAATGCTTCCTTTACTAAAAGGTTGGTCCAGAGTTATTAAACGTGAATTAGTTAATACAGACAGATATTGTTGGAAAACAAATGTCCATTGTCCGTTGACAGATACATTAATTAAAATGTTCTCTCATTATGTTGATACAAAAACAAAACTGAATCATTATAATTTCCTAAAAAAAGTTTTCAATGTTGCAAATGAGAAGTTGAAGTTGGTTTCTAGGAGACAGAGCTGGATATTGTGTCCAGAAATAGAAATAGAAATGAGCTGGAGGCTGTGTTGGTGCGGTTACAGATATGAAGAGAAGAGACGGACTCTTGTCTCTCAGTCTGACCCGTACACGCTCCGACCACATTGTTTACACACTGAGCTCTGTGTCAGCTGATGAGTGTTCGTGTCTCAGTCCTCCTCAGAAAGTGACGGACATCCTGCAGCTTCTTGTCCCTTTGTATAATTTAATGTGTTTCACTATCAGATGTTGGCGTGGGAAGATTTATTATCATATCTGTCTTAATGTCAATGAAACAAGCTTAATTTAACTGTTAAAAGCTTGGAGGAGAGTTCATTATTTTATTTGTGGTGGTATCTGGTTGAATATTCACATCACTTTGACGAACGACACCGTTTGAAAACACAACGCCACACAGTTTCATCTGTTTTAAGATCACGAAAATCACCACAGAAATAATTGATTATTGTATCAAGAGTGGATACATGAAGAGACAGTAGACATAGACACATTTCGTTTGCTTCTGTATGTCATTTTCAAGCTGGTGCAAACAATTGGAAGGCTTGTTTTGGATAAGAAAAGAAGATGTTTTAGGCACTAGACCAACAATTGATATGCAAACACGTATGAACATTTTCATGCATTTGGAGAATCATTAGTTCACATATTCAGAAACAAAGACAGAATAACAGATCTCTGGAAATATAAAGCCTATACTGTATTCAGCAGAAAGTATTCTCTTGTTAACAAACCTGATATTTTGCAGGGTTAACTAGTATAATATAAACTGTCAGACAGGTCGCTGCTCAGCAGAAAGAACTCAGTAAAATACCACGTCAGGCTCATAAATCCAACAACTCGCTTTCCCGATCAGACAAGTGTTAAAAAAAAAGAATTTATTATATTCTGTTTCTGTGGTGAAGGGGTGAGCCATCTCAGTTCTTGAGACTTGCACATGCTCAGTACGTTTCGGGCACTTGTGAGAAAATGGCAGCAGACGAAGATGAAGTTTCTGAGCGTTTCCATGATCCTTTAGTTTAGTTTTGTGACATTGGAGGATGTGAGCAAACCTGCAGCCAGTATGAGAGGAACAGAGATTAACAGCTGTTTTGAAGGAACTGCAGGGAAGATTTTTGGGATACTCGTTGTGATTTTTGAAAAAGAGCCAACAGTTTCTCTGTTGCATTGCATTGAGCAGGCTGCTGACAGGATGCTGCAGGTCGGAGGGAACTTCAGGACGGCAGGTCGATGAGTTTCACTGAACCTGGATTCAACCTGTTTACCATAAATGACACAGTGTGTCCTTGATTCTCTGTCTTAAACATTTGACTTTATAATGAGGTTATGGGAATGTTTGCATGGTCTTTCACTCAAATTCATGTTTTTTAAACGATTAAAACAGAGAGAGGACATAAAGGTCATAAACTGAACGGCTGATGGACGAATATAGAGATAAAGACTGACAGGAAGGAAGAGATGAAGAGACATAAGTAAAGAGAGATACAGAAACATAGATAGAGGAGGAAGGTGAGGAAGAGAACAAATGGAAAACAGAAGAAAAAAAAGATGGCGAGACACCGACAGAGATAACAAAAAAGGCAGAGCGAGTAAGAGGAGAGACAGAAAACGAGACACAAAGACAGAGATGGACAGAGAGAATGCCAGAGAGACAAAAAGGAAACAAAGAGAGAAACAAACATAAAGTCAAAGAGGCAGAGAGACGTACAGTAGAGATAAAACGAGACAGTGAAAGAGGGAGGTAAACGAAGGAGACGAGAGCAAAAGCAAGACAAGAAGAAAAGAGACAGGGACAGAAAAACAGACTGGAGGAGAAACCAGACAGTGACACAGACAGACGGAGGTGAGAATGAAATTAAGAGAAAGAAGAGATGATTCGCAATCAGCCCATGTCTGCACCACTCCTCCTCTTCCTCCCATCCTGCACCCCCTCCTCTTCCTCCCTTCCCATCCCTCCCTCCATTTTGTCGTCGTCCTCTGTCTGATGCCGTTCCAACACCTCGGGGCTCCAGCCTCACATCTACCATCCAGCACGCTAATGCTGCTCTGCTGCTGCAGTGTAATCACCCACCAAGACCAAAAATAATCAACACAAAATAAAGACAAACTGAAACAAAGACGAGCACGGCAGAGCTGTCTCATGTGGCTGAATGTGTGTGTGGAATCTACGAAAAAAACTAATATTTATTAACAGCACAGAGTCTGTTCAAAGCTGCAATGTTTGGGATTATTATTCCTCAGTGTATCGCTGTTTGAATAATCCTTAAATCCTGTTTAATGACTGCAAACCAGTGAACCCATCGCTGACATTATCAGTCACCTCCTGTATGTTCTTCCTAATTAAGACTTAATTTCCCATCAGCCCCAAATGTTTCTTTCGACACCCTTCTGCTCCTTGAAAGCTTTGGTCGAAATTCAAACGGAAGGTGAAAAGCTGGACCTCATCAGTTTTTTATATGAACTCAAGATGTCTGGAGAGTCTGGTCCTTGTCCGGAGTTTCTCTTTGCATAAAACTGGACATTATCCGTACGAGGGGGGCGCCCAAGTAGAGCATGTAGGAAGCAGGACATGTCGTGGATTACACCGTGTTCGTGCAACTGGTTTGGAGAGCAAAACCAGAGACACATGGCAGAAAATGGAAGAACACCATCAAAATGGTTGGAAGAATAACCAAAATGGCAAAGGCTCAGCCAATGATCAGCTCCAGCATGATCGAAGACAGTCTGGAGTTACCTGACACTGCTATTTTTTTTAACACACCCCTTTCAACTAATTGCCCAATTTCACAGCCTTAAGAGTGTGCATATCACAAATGTGGGTCTTGTTGGTTTTCTGAGAATCTACTGCACCTACTGGTACCTTGTTTGCCATGTAGCAATAAAAAATATACTAAAAACCTGGATTAATCTGATTAGTCACATTTGACTGCTATTATATTGAACACTACTGTACTTGGGGGCTGGGAGAGTTCAGAGTGGCAGTTCACATACGGGAGATAACGGCACACAATTTCCGACATCTTTCTTGCAGTGCACTTCAGGTCTTTCACTTGGTTGTTTACGTGTAACATAACAAGAATTGGAGCAGGTTTCAGACGTTTTGTTGGAGCAGATCCGTGCCATAGCAGGTGCACTACGAGACAGACTGGAGAGTCCACAAGTAGGATATTTGGATCCAACCTCTGGCTCAGTTTGCTCTCAGCAGTGAATAGTCTGAACTCAGACTCTGTGAATGAATTTTGAGGCTCACTGAAATGTATTGAGCCTTCACATTTAATTCAGTGTTTTCAGGTTAGTAGTTTATTAATATTAACATGAAGAAAATGCCTTTTTAAACATTTTAATATTCTTCAAGGTCCCGTGGAGCGAAAGCAACACAGAAGGTCGAAGAAGCAAGTAGTGACTGGTGGAATAAAACAGACGAGATGCTGTTGCTGCATGTGAAGTATTTTGACAAATCACGCCATCAAAGGCTGAATTATTGATTGGCAGAATATTAGATCAAGAGCCTTGTAATCTCTTTCCAAATCCAGCTGCTAATGTGACTTTCCAAACAGTCTGAGCAAAGGTGTTGCTGAACCAGCGAAAGCTGTTCACCGTCTGCTGCGACTGCAGACAGACAGAGAGCAGAGCTGCCCAGCGAGCAGCGAGAAAACTTGCTCACTGTTGAAGTCCAGCAACAAATCATTTCACATCTGCAGAAAACCAGCTGACATGCAGAGAGGCTGGATGGTTCCTGTTGTCACTGAGGCTCATTTGTGTGTTTTTTTTGTACCTGCTGAATAACACTTTGATTCTAATGCTGGTGGATAGTAAGAGCATGTAGCTGCTTCTGTGTGCAGAGGTGGAGGTGTCCATTTCTATCTTTAGGCTAGTAGCTGGCAGAGTAAATGAGTTGTGTACACTGGAGCTAAAAGGCTAACAGCTCATAGTAGTAAACAGTGTAAGTGCAGCATTAAGGCCACTCGTGCAGCAGCCTATAGAGCCGGTCAGGTCATGCTTACCTGCAGGACTGCTGCACCTGCATGAGCAATCTGAAAGAGTGTGTAAAAGTGTTCCAGTAAGCAGCACGAGGTTCATCTAAAGCAGGGGTAAGTAACCTGGGGCTCCAGAGCCATGTGTGGCTCTTGAGGCTGCTGCATTGTTTCCCTGTGGCTGTAAAAAAAAAATGATACGAAATGAATTACTGATTCCTTAACGTCGGCCCATTGGAATTTGTATTGTTCAATTGTAAAAGTGTGCAGCTAATATATGGCATTAAAAAGTCAACTAAATTGTGCATCAGAGCTTATGAAACTTACAAAAGTCTCCAGCCCAGTGCCTTAACCTTTAAATTTTGTCAACTTCATGTCTAGTTTTGAGTTTTTCTAGCTGGGGTTGCTTTCGATTCCAAATCTCTTGAGATATATTTTCGGTGTCCAGCCTCTCATTTGCATTTGGGCCCACACTTTAATCTTTTGAAATCATATTAAGAAATGCTCATTATGGCCTATTAGTAATGTTGATAGACTAATTTAGACTGAGTAGGCTGTTTTATCGTCAAGGCTCAAAATAGGGTTTGCGGCTCCATTCTGACATTTTTTCTCTTTTTTTGGCCAAAAATGGCTATTTTTTTTAGTAAAGGTTGCAGACACCTGATCTAAAGGGTGCAATAAACATGTAAAACCTGTCCCAGAGTAACAGAGAGTAGTAAATAAATCAGTAGTGAATCAGTCAGTAAATCAGTGGGGCACACAGTTAACTTGTCAGCCGTCGAGCGATAATGTGAGTGAGTCAACCAACCAGTCAGTCAGTCAGTCAGTCAGTCAGTCAGCCAGTCAGCCAATCAGCCGTCCCATCTCGCAGCCAGCGAGCCAATATGGCAGCTAGTCAACCAGCAAGGCATCCAGTCGGTCAGTCAGTGAGTCAGTTGTGGCAACAACATAGTGAGATTATCTGGAGCATGTGATGTATGTGTTTACACCTCTCTCTCTCTCTCTCTCTCTCTGTCGCTCTCTCTCTCTCGCTCTGTCTGACTGTGTCTCCCTGGTGTGATTGTTTCTCCACCTGAGTGCCTCCTCGCTGTCTGCTGCCACTCAGTCTGACTCACTCGTTCACCTTTTCCCTGTGAGATTGTGTGACTGTGTTCACTAAATGTCTGGACTCTTCACACGTTCCTGCAGCTGAACAGGCGCTTACTCCACATCAGCGTGTGACTCACAGATTCATTGATCTGCCGCTTCATTCATTAAACTCTCCGAAGGTGTTACACCGAGCAGACGTGTGGAAACTACGAGTCTGGTCACTTTTATTATTATTATTGTCAACAAATCCCATGAAAAGACATCAAACAGCAATAACTTGATCCTATTAACAAGTAGAATTTGTCTATCTGTCTGTGCAATATCAAACACACATCTGTGAGCCACACACACACACACACTGTAGTTTATTATACATACACCGTCCAGCTGCTGCAAACACTCACCACAGCAACAAGTGTGTATTAATCAACCGCTGTATTCAGTCCTCAACAAATCCTCTATTACCTCCTGTTTGTCTGTGAGCAGCTGTTTCAGAAAATGCCTCAGAACAAAGCAGAATAAAATGACATATTTGTGTTTTTAAATATTAACCAGTAGGCTTGGAGCTGAAAGCCACAGACAGGAGAATTGGTTGGCTGTCTGTGAGCCTCATGATGTAAATGGACTGCACTTATATAGCGCTTTTATCCAAAGCGCTTTACACTACAGACTGCGCTCATTCACCCATTCACACACACATTCATACTGGTGGCCGAGGCTACCAGGGCACACTGGTGCCACCTGCCACCATTGGGAATTCATTCACACACCGATGAATGCAGCATCGGGAGCAATTTGGGGTTCAGTATCTTGCTCAAGGATACTTCGACATGTAGGCTGTCATGGTCAGGGATCGAGCCACCAACCTTCCGATCAAGGAGTGGCCGCTCTACCAACTGAGCCACAGCCGCCCCTATGTAATAGTGATGTCACCAGCTTTGGTCAGAAACTACAAATATTCAACTGAAATGTCACATAGAGATGTGGGTTTTTTTTATATCAGACAATCTAGTCTCAAAGTTTCATTATTAGAAACGAAGGATCAGGTCATCTAAAGTTTGTCTAATATTTTTTATCTCAACATTATGAATATGCATTTTTAAACAGATTTTGTATACTTACTCATACTTTTAGCTGATAGTTTTCCATTTGAATTTCTGGCACTTGGATATAAAATTCATCATGCATCACCATGTTGCCTAAATAACCGGTCGGAGCTGGATGAGGCTGTCAGACAGAACTGATTTTGGATCTTTGGGCAGTTAGCAGCTGCAGGTCTGAACCACCAGCTGCTCAAAGCTACCAACAGAATTAACAGGAACCTTTCAGGCCTTTTTATTGCTGCGGTCTGCTGAAAGTTTTGCATCTCCAAAAACCTCTTCAGCCATTTCATTTAAACAGAGAAGTAGGAGTGTGTGTGTCCCATCAGATCACACAGGGTGCAGGTCTGGAAGTGTGACTGATTAGGAAACATCATAATTGCATTGCATTTCCCGCTGAGATTCTCTATTTTGTTACACTTCATTCCCCATTCAATGCACAGTCTAGACCAGACTAATTGAGTGTCTATGGTGTTGATTCAGGCTATTAACCATCTGCGCCTCTTCCTCTCTTTTCATCCCTCTCTCCTCACCCCCACCACCTCCTCCACTCCCCATCTCTCTCTCCTCTGCAGGAGTTTGGAGGACTAGTAGGATGCTGAGTATCTTTCCTCCTCTCCACTGTTCTCCACTTTGCTCTCCATGACCTGAGAGCGCCACCACAGCGGGAGGAACGAAACACCAGAAAGAGAGAGGAAGAGGAGGGCAGAAGGCCAGGGAAGGCAGGAAGGAAGGAACACACTTTTTTGTTGTTGTTGTTTGTTTTCCCTTTCCGAAATGGCGGCGACAGAGGCCAGCGCGGCGCCGGTGGTCCAAGAAGACGGGAAAACCCCCGAGAGCAAGCCGACGGAGGCCGAGCAACCGGCGAAAAACTCCAACGCAAACTCAGAGACTGTCAACAGCGAGGTTGTCGATAAAGATGGCACCGCTGTCAACAATGAAGTTGTCGACAACAAAGAGACTGTGAACAACGACACAGCGGCGGCAGCAGGAGCCGAGGAGGGAGAGGCAGCAGCAGGCGAGGAGGCAGCACCTCCTCAGAGCTCGGAAAACGCCTCCTCCGCTGAGCCCAAGACCTCCTTCCTGGACTCCTTCCTCAACAAGAGCGGCCTGGGGAAGGTGATGGGAGGAAGGAAGAAGAAGGAGCATGCCACAGCTGCCGGAGGAGGAGAGGAGAAC
Organism: Centropristis striata; assembly: GCF_030273125.1. Classification (NCBI taxonomy): domain Eukaryota; kingdom Metazoa; phylum Chordata; class Actinopteri; order Perciformes; family Serranidae; genus Centropristis; species Centropristis striata. The sequence goes on from NC_081520.1 coordinate 26,310,245, forward strand.
GCAGCTGAAGGAGCGGAGAAAGAGGGAGAGAAAGGAGGTGAAGAGGCTGCAGCGGCTGAGGGAGGAGCAGAGGGAGGTGCAGAAGGAGATGCAGCAATAGAAAAAGCTCCAGAAAATGGAGAGAAGGAGGAGGACAAGAAAGCGGACAAGGGCAAACCGGCGGAGACTAAATCTACAGTCCGAGACCTGATCAGGAAGCCAGTGGCGAGGATCTTCTCCCACCGCAGCACCGAGAAGAAGGACGGTACTGCAGAACCCCAGAAACAAGTCAAGGTCCGCTCCAAGTCCCTGGACCGGCTGGAAGATGCCGAAGCACTTAACACTACTGCAGACTCCACCGTAGAGGAGGGTGGAGCAGCGGGAGGAGCAGAGGGAGGTGCAGAGGCCGGTGCAGAAGGAGGCGCAGAGGGAGAACAGAAAGCCTCCTCTTCCTCAGCAGCCACCAAGCACATGAAGCGCTGGCACTCCTTCAAGAAGCTCATGGCTCAGAAGGCGCACAAGAAGAGCGGAGGAGGTGAGGACGTGAAGGAGGACGGAGCGGAAGAAGGAGGTGGAGACTCCTCTACGCTCGACTCCAAAGAGTCGGGGCAGAAGAGGTGGAAGCTGAAACGCTCCTGGACCTTCCAGGGCCTGAAGAGGGACACGTCCATCGTCGGCATCAGCGGCAAGGCCAAGGGCTCCGACAGAGACTCTGCCGACAACGCCAAGCCAGAGGACGCGGCCGAGGGAGGAGAGGAGGCCAAGGCGGAGGGAGGAGCAGAAGAGGCCAAGGCAGAGGAAGGGGAGGAGAAGGAGAAAGCTGAGGGAGGCGAGGAGGAGAAGGCGGCAGCAGCAGCGGGAGGCGGGACGGTGACGCAACACGCCAACGAGATCTGGACCTCCTTCAAGAAGCGCGTCATCCCCAAGTCCAAACGTGCCAACACAGAGTGCGCCCCCAGCGGGGAGGAGGACGCAACTGCAGCCGCAGGTGAGTCGACAAAACAAGAGAGCAAGGAGACATTAACCCTCTAAACCTCTCAGCTTCATTTAAACAATTTGAGGCCCAAGCAGGTTCAATTATCCAATATTCATGTTCTGATGTCCCACCTCATGTTGGAATCCATACATCTCAGTGTCGATCTCTACCGAGCTTTTATTTCATGCTTACAATCATTTATAAGAAGCTTTAGAACAAATCATTACATATGTAGTGGAGAGTTTTTAGTGAGTATTACAGTCAAGCAGGGTTCAACATGGACCATTAAAACAGTTGGACAGGCTGACAGCGTGTTCACACAGACAGGCAGGAGGTGGTGGCTTGCTCATTCTGGGGGAGGTAATGTAATTGAACATCCTCCCAAATAAAATATTCAACATCTGATGGGAAATTCAAGTCACACTGTGGCTTCAGTCAACAGTAAAAACTAAATTTAGCCGACTCTCTGCTTTCTGGCTGCAGAAAGAAAAAGGTACAAATATACAGAGGGAGCAGCTATCTGGGTTTTTACTGAGGAGAATGGTTAAATGTTGACCTAAATTACTGTTTATGATGATCGTAGCTCGACTTTCCTTAAAGCTTGTGAGCTAAATGCAGAATTTGCAGCAGTGTCTCTAGTAGAGTAGAGTAGAGTAGATTGTTGTTGCATCTGGTATTTTTTCAAATTTGATTTCCACTCGGAGTAGATTTACTAAAAATCGATCTTCATCCAGACTATTTTAATGAGCCAATGATATGGCTGTATGTGTCACTATATAGTTTTTTTCCTCCCAAGTGGCCAAAAGGTAATTAAGCATCTTAAATGTAGTTATACTAATCATTATGCTTGTGAAACTCACCTGTTAATGAATTCATTTCCATCCTTTGTGATTGAGCTGTTTCCCTTAAATAGCAAATTTTTCAGAGACGATCAATAAATCTCAGCATTAATAAAGCAGTTTTAACCATTGCGCTGTTGTTCCTGCAGGTGAGGACGGAGCAGCAGAGGACGGTAAAGACGGCAAGTCAGCCAAGGCCAAGCGCTCACACTTCGGCCGTGCAGTTTCCCTGAAGAACTTCATCCTGCGAAAGGGCAAGTCCACCAGCGTGGACATGGGCGAGGGCGCCAAGGAGGAGGAGGAGGAGGCAGCGGAGGGAGAAGAAGCGGTGGAGGAAGGAGCTGCTGACGGGGAAGTTGCCACGGCGGCCGAGGAGACCAATGACAAAGATGCAGCAGAGGCCGAGAAGACGGCGGCGGCGCCTGAAGCAGAGGCGGCAAAGGAGGAGGAGAAGGAGAAGGAGAAGGAGAAGACGCCGGCCGAAGCTCCGGTGACCAACGGGGAGAACGGCTGCACCAACGGCACGGGGGAGGAGAACGCCACACACAATCACCAGGAGGAGGAGAAGACGACAGGGGGCAGCCCTGTGAAGAAGGGCAAGGAGACGGCAGGGGCGAAAGAGGAGGCGAACGCCAAGATCATCAACACCACGGCGGCTGTGAACAGCGGTGAGTTAGAGCACGCCGACCGGGACTCTGCTGAGCCACAAAACATCAGCAGCAGCAAAGAAGGAGATACTAACAACAGACAACAACAACAAGCACCAGCACTAACAAACCATAGCAGTAAGCAAGAGGCTGAGCTAGCACGAGCCGTTAGCGAGGAGCAGGAGGAGGGGGAGGGAAGGGAGGCGGAGTCTCCACACAATGGAGGCTGTCACGAGTCATGTGACCAGGGAGAGAGGGATGAGGAGGAGGAGGGGGAGGAGGAGGAAGATGAGGAGGAGGAGATGAGGAAGAGGGATCTCCGAGAGGCAGCGGTGGCCATCGTTCAGAACGTAATGTCAGCAGCAACTGACCAGTTAGAGAGGGAGCTGTGTGTCGACAACGGGCTGAACGGGTGTTATCATGCCGACATTTGATACTAAGAACACACAGACACTGACACATTCATGCACAGTAAAACACATGAAACACACCTAAATGTGCCAAATGTAAAGTTACACGTTAGCACAGACTAGTGCACACACACAGAAACACGTTTTGAGGAATTGTTCAACATGTTGAGAAATACACTTATTTTCCAAGCATTAGATGAGAAGACTCACATTAATTTCATGTCCGTGTGTTAAGTAAAGAGCTGGACGTCGTTAGCCTAGCTTAGCATAAAGACAGGAAGCGGCTTTCTTGGCTCGTCAAGCCTGCCTATGGTCTTCGTAAAAACTTATGTTCATTGGCAGTGCACTCTTTGTGCCTTCGGAGCATCTAAATAATTTAATGTTATCCTTTAATTAATTATAAAGTATATAACTGCATATTCTCTGTACTTTCCATCATTTCAAGAATCATAATTATTATGATTATTACATCCCAACTAACAACAGATGTCGGATAGACAAAAGATTTGTTCCTGTCATTTGTTATTACTGTATTGTGAACTTGTGCTAAGCTAGGCTAACAACAAACATCCTCCAGCTGCGTACTTAACACACACATACACACACACACAAACACACACACACACACACACACACACACACTGAAAAAGTGTATTTCCCCAAATGATGAACTATGTATTTTAAGTTGCAGACACATGATTTAAGCCACTGTATATGCAGCAGTACATATACTTCGGCATGTCAACTCTTCTGAGTGATTGCATGATAAAATCTAATGCAGCAGTTCTTCCCTTTAAAGAAGTCGTAGTGTAGTTGTTAAACACGTGTTTGTTAACATGTAAATAACCGGAGAGTGTTTGATAGAGAGAAGGAGAGAGAGAGAGAGAGAGAGAGAGAGAGAGAGAGAGAGAGAGAGAGAGAGAGACATCCCTTTCATTCAGTCTCTGCTGATTTCATTACAGTGTCGAGTTCATGAGCAGCCAAACAGCGAAACCACTTAACAAACACAAGGACTCAGGTGGTGAGTGTGGGTTCCCAGGGCAGCGTGAACTTGCATAAAAATATGAATATCACATAACTGATACAGTGCAGGCAGCCGCGATGAAAGAGCAGCTTTAACATGTTGGATTCTTTACTTTTATGTGGTGCAGTCTTTAATGACCTGCAGACATGAAGGGATTTAGAACTGAAATTAAATGATGGAGATGAAATTTTTAAATCTCCTGACATTTTAAGCTTCTTTTTATTCATCTCAAGGCTTTTATTTATTTGTTTTCGAAGCAGTTTTCCAGCTTCACTTGTCGTTCCCACCTGGGACCTAAAGCTGGGAGCTACTGGACACAGAGCACGAGTCGGTGATGTGAACCACCAGGCGCTCTGTGTCCTCCTCCATTATGAATCAGTCCCAGCCTCCTCTCTGTTCAGTCCCAGCCTCAGCTCGGTGTCCAGCAGCCGCCACGCTTTGATCTCTCACAGCACGGCAGATGTTTGTGCAGAGCGCCGCGGCTCCTGCTGCCGCCGTGCCACTCGCTGGAAACCTCTTTGAAGCTCAAACTCTTTTGCTAAAATTGAACTCTGTTTAACACAGTGTTCGGCTCACTGAGGCCGTAAACTGTGCCGAGCTCTCCACGCACCAGCACTTGCTTTTTACTGCAAGTAGCATTCAGTATGAGATGAGAAGCACATCAGATACACAATCACACGACCGGTACTTAATGTTTTTGTATGATTTCCTGCTAAATCTTTTGCAGTGCAATTCCTGCAAAATGTGATAAATGCTGTTTTCAGCTCATAACCACAACTCACTGTTGACCTATGACGCTCGCTGTTATGTACCCTACGTTTTTTAAACATGTGTAACGATTAGGTTTAGGAACCAAAATCCCTCTCCTAACGTTAGGAAAAAAGAACAGGTTTAGGCTTTAAAAACTTACGGACATAACTTCCTTCAACGGGACACAAAGATGTCTCATGGTCTCTTGGTTGAAATTAGGAGGTTTTCACCCATAAAGTACATGGCTTTAACATGAAGTTGCTTCTTCACTGCACAGAGTTTCGTGGCAAACCAACGAATTCCTGTGCATCACATTTCGTAGGAAGTTTCTGTTTCATAGACGTGTTAAACTGAGTTAGAACTGTAACACATCATGTGGGTTGTTAGCTCAGGGAAGATCTTCCCATTAGTAGTCTCCAAACCTGACTAGAAAACTCTTGAGGGTAGAGTGATGTACAGTTAGGCTGCACTGACACCAGATCAGGTGCTGTGCATTCAGGGGACCACAGGCATAGGTTTTACAGTCTTTAAAGTTTTAAAAATGCTTCATTTTAACCAAGTTTTTAAGGTTAGGAAAATGCTTCCATTGAAAAAAAAATACTTAAGGAAAAATGATTGATTTTCATTTCAAAATCTGGTATTTTATCTGCACAATTATTTTAAAAAATGAAAAACGCAGCAAGTCTGCTGCAGAAAGTTGGAAAAGAATCAACTTTTGGAGAAACGTCTCCTGTGGCCGATCATGTAACCTGCGATCAGAAGGTTCTGAATTCTGAAAACAACACGGTGCAACGTGATGTTATGTTTCACCTGCAGACCATCACATGCTAACAACAGGGGAACACAATGGAGACACAAATGGAAAACACTCCCACATCTTAGACTGATTGTTGCAACACCTGATTCAGTGTGAATGCAGCGTTCCTAAGAGTATTGTGCAGTTAATATAGCGCCATAGAAATCATTTCAATTTTGGTTTGATTTCCCTAAACAGCAGGTTTTGGCCCGTGTAAGGCAGCTATTAAGGACAATTTCTTTTATTCAGCACCATGTCCTTATTATGAGTTTTTCCATCGTAATTAGGATATAGGAGTTGATGTAAACAGTGTTAAATATAAGTATTTATAACCTGGTGCCTTTATTGCATTGTACTGCCGCTCCATTGATCCAATTAGGAAGTATACAACAGTCTTTAGATTCAATTTTCAATGCATAGTTTAAATTTTATACAACGTTGTGCCCACCAGCACAGAAGAAGAGCACAGTATCCTTCACTCATACTTCCCACAACTAAATCTGCTGCTGTTTTAGGTCAAAGTTAAACTGTAAACGGCTGGTGAAGTGAACACGGAACAGCTCTTAGAAACCACAAGAAAATAACCTTAAAAGAAGCTCCAGCTCATGGTTTAAGCCACTTCTTTATTTCATCAGACGTGCACGAGTTAAAAGTTGTTGCTCAAACTTCCTTTACGTATGCAGCCCCACAGAAACTGTTTATTCATTAGATTATATAAATGTATGCAGATTTGATTACCGTCTCTATACAATCAGTCTTCCAGCCGACAGAAGCAGCTCACTGTAAGCTGTTGCTCAAACATTGCAGTTATGATAAGAGACTTCACACTTCGTCTTCCATCACAGCGCTGAGCGAGACACCAAAATGATCGATAACTGATAACTCAGGAAATGTTTTGCACGATTGACAATTTCTCTAGAAATGCTCAAACTGTGATTGTGAACATGTGATTCTGTTTTAAAGGGAAGTACACACAATGCTCAGCTTCAAGCCCTTAAGCTAGTGCTAAAAATATATGCTGCAGAACTCCAAAAAGTATGAGCAATTTAGGATTTTTAAGAAGGGATAAAAGCACCCAAAGCTTCCTGCAGACCCTGGCCCTCGGTGTTCATACCTCCTCGATCCTCTAGCTGACAGGCAGCTGGCTGCTAGCTCTAACTAGCTGTAGCTTAGGTAGTTAGCTCTCTGTTTGCTGTGGAAGAGAAAAGCTGGTTTAGCAGACATCAATAGAGTTGAGTCCATCAACGGATTAGTGGGCAAAATCAAAGTGTCACGGAGCCTCTTCAACAAGCCAGATTAACTAGCCTTCTCTCTCGCCGCCGGGTCGTAACCAGACAGAAACAGAGCATATTCCAGTCAGCTGATTTTATTTCAGGGAAAAGTTTCTCCTTCAGGTGTGTGAGCTGTGAGGAGAAAGGCACAAACAGATCAGAACAAAGTGGGGAGGCAGACAGACTGAACATCTTCCTGTGATCATGTGATAATGATGATTATCTATTATAATGTGGCAACACTTGTCATATTTTCCTTCTAAAAATTGTTGTGTTGTTGTTGTTTGCTTTGTGTACGTCCTTAACATAAACTAACTAACGTAAACTAACCAACACTAGAGAGACATCAGCACTAAACCACTAAACACACATGACACATATAACCCTTTTTATATGACTGTTTATTATTATTATTATTATTTTTCCAAGACCTATTTTTTAATACATTTTTTCAATCTCTTCTGTTATCATTTACCAGACAAAAAGGCGGGAAACGTGTGAGGCCACACAAAGAGGATTAGAACTGCCCGGGATTCGCTGAGCAAGGAGCTCTGAGCCCCGCCCCCCTTAACTCCTCCTCCTCCTCCTCCTCCTCCTCCTCCTCCTCCTCCTCCTCCTCCTCCTCCTCCTCTCTCCCTTCATCCCTCCTCCTCCTGCCTCCCGAATAAACGGAGTAATCACGTGTTAACAGAACACCATGGTGAGAAAGAGAGAGAGAAAGAGATTGAGAGAATGAGAAAGATGCAATTCATGTAGATGAGAAGTGAAAAATAATAATTACTCAGAAAGCAATAATTCAAGCCCTTCTTTTCATCCCCATCCATCCATTCATCCCTTCATCCATCCCTCCATCCATCCATCCCTCCCTCCGTCCGATACATGCATACAGACATACAAACATGTACATCCAGTGTTTTTATTTTTTCTTTGCTTGTCTGTGAGATTTTATATTGTCTACGAGAGAAAAGAAAAATGCAGAAATGTAAAAAATGAAAATCGAGACATTCCACCCCCCCCGTTCCCCCGGCGCCCTATTTTCCTCCTCGTCAAGCTACTTAACTGCTCTCTGTCTCTGCCGACTCCTGATTGGTGGATTAAAAGAACAAAAAAGGAAAAAAAAAGACTGTTAGTTTTATATTGACGGCCATTCTGGTTTGTAGTCCCCCGCCCTGCCCCTCCCCCTCCCGTAGATCTGACAGTAAGCAGGACCATGTTGCTACAGTATATAAACTGCCCTGAGGACTGCCACCCCAACCAACACTGCAATGTCTTCAGCTCTGTGTGTTTAATGTTTTTAGACTGTTATATTGTGTACATGCATTAAAAAAAAGAAGAAAAAAACACCATCAAATATTAAAGGTCAAAATGTTTTTCTTTTTCTTCTTCCTGTTCGGTTTGGATTCTCTTTTTTCTTTCTTGTTTTATTTTTTAAAAACACATCTTCTCACTGTTACCGCAGTCTGGCGATATGCTGTAATTAAAAAAAATGATGATAATAATGATGATGTTTTGTTGGTCCAAGTTTTCACATGTCCGCTAGCAAATTGTCAAGAAAAAAATAGTACAATAAAGACTAAAATCTAACAACTAAACTGCAAGTCATTGTGGGGGTTTCTATTTTTATCTGGATGATTGAATGTGTGCAGACGGGCGGGGCAGGGGGGGCGGGGCCTGGAACACCATTGGACGTTCATTAATCTGTGTATCGATAATCTCATCCTTTTACGTAATGGGCACAATAATACGAGATTTCTTTGTATTAAAGTAGATCTGTGTGTATTATCTGCAGGACGTCCATATGCCAGCTGCAGCCTCCTCACACCGCCGCTGCTCCACTATGTTTCTGTTTTACACGTTCAGACGAAACTCTGAAGGGCACAGTGACCTTCAGCCCTCTGGAGCATGTTGGTCCTGTGGAAACATACGACTGAAACAGTTGTTGTAGCTCATCTTCAATTATTTCACATTTAGAAATAGACAGAGAACATGCAGCTAAAGTAAAATATAAAGATAAAATGTACTCTGTCTCACCAGGGCTGTTCTTTCTTTATTGTTTGGGTAACTGGCCCTTTATTCCAATAAAGACCAATCATACGTGTGACTCCATACAGAGACATTTTAGACCAGCAACCAAACTTTTCTTCAGGGAATCCATTTTATAAACGAAACAAACCATCATGAGCAAGAGTGAAGAGCAAGTTTATTCATAAATATAAAATTTTTTAACCATTTTTACTGCCATTTTATGCTCATCTCATTGAAAATATAACAAGTTTAAATAACAATAATGCAGAAGTTCCCACATTTTTTTCTGAAAGCCGATCTTTTGTTAATATTTCCAAGCCCCTTCACAATTAAATGTGGCGTCTCTTCATTACTTTATGTTCTGGTGAGGCCGAGGGGAGATATATAGCATCATATTTACTTATTGAGCTTAAGCTCTCTTTTTCCCTGCTAGACTCTTAAATTTGATCAGTCTTTTAGTCTTTCTATCAATGCTTGGTGGAGAAAGTTTTTGAAGAGATCGTGCCTGTAAGCAGAGCAGATCAATAGCAGATCAATGCTTCATTATCAGCCACATCAGCTCTATTTCAAGTCCAGTCCCATAAGATACAATTTTACTTACACATTGCTTGTGTGATCGGAGGTCTGCTGGCGTTCTAGATTGCACTAGAGAATTTTTTGCAAATTAATTTGGCGACCCAAATAAAAAATCTCCTGCAACAACCCAGTCTGAAGGAATTTGTAAGACCTTTAAGACCTTTAAAATCTTTAAAATCTCAGTCACTACATGGTTTACAGGATAGAAAAAGAGACTCAAGCAAATCTCGCTTTAAATATATTCAGGTAAAGAAAGTAGAATTTCCTCAGCATGTACTTATTGTATGCAACATGGAAGTGTAGCTTAGGTTTCCTTATCTGAAATAGACTAGAGAAACTGGGCTTATTTGTATTTGCACTGAAGTTACAAATTCATTAACATAATACAAATGAAAGTTTAATTCCAAGGCGGAAAACTGTCGTGAGCCAGGCTGAAGAAAGGGAAGCTGAAACAGTAGAAACATTTTCTTTCTTTTTGACATGTTGGGAAAAAAAGAAACACGAAGATAAAAATGTTTCTGCTCATGTTGAGCTCATTCTGTCTCCAGTTTCTCTTCACACTTCTTCACAATTCTTTCACCAACAATTAAAAGAAACATTTTTTTAGCTTCTAATTTTTCTTTCCTGAGGGAGCTAGATGTCCTCACTGCTGCTGTGTAGCTTCTTCTTTCCTCCTGACGATGTTAGATCAGTTGGATCAGTCTGTCCAGCACCATGAGCTGCTTCAGTTCTTTTCAACACTGTTTCCTGTGTTCTAGCACATGCATTTTAATATTAGAAGCATAAAAATGACCTCTTTTAGTCTAGGATCAGAAATATAAAGGTATATTTCCATACATCTGTATTTCTTTACTAACTTGCTGCTCAGACTCACAGACCTCCATCATTACTGAGATGATGGTGAGCATCCTGTCAAAGTGTCCTTGAGCCAAACTGTGAACCTGCTCGCTCTGTAAGCACATCTGAATGTGAACTGCTGACATACCTGAAAAAATGAACAAAGGAAACTGCAAGACATGTCAGACAAACTGTGAGAAGTTCAGTCAGAACACTGAGGTCACACTGAGGCACTTTAACTGAACTCAGCCTCAAGTTTCCGTTGGGATGGGAATTTAATTTGATGTTTAATTTAACACTTTCAGCTTTGTCCAAATTCTGACTCCTTTATAAAAAAGCTTTCAGGTGTGCAGAGAGAAGAGACTGAGCTGGAGCTGAACTTTACATGGTAATTTTATCATTTATTTCAATGCAATTCTGAAGTTTAGTTGTGATTATGTAAAACTATTTTTTTTTTTAAATAATTTCTAAGTTCAGTGTTAGAAAATATGCATCTTTTATGTGAGAAAATTGTTAAATGAAAAAGGAACTTTGGCAGTTTTGGGCATTTTCTAACCAGCATTTTTCACACAACAGTAACATAACTTCTTTCAATAAATAACATTTAATTTAGTTAATTTTCTTTGTGGATATAGCAGTATTATGAATCGTTCTAAAACTTTGATTGCTTCCGAAATGACAGAAAAGGTTGGTGTCATGTGGTGTTTATTGGTGTTTGTTCAAGGTTCAAGGTAGAAATGTTTCCATATAAAATATTCAGCATGCAGGAAAAGAAAACTGTGTTTCTTCTCTGTTACGGTTTACACAACAAGAACAAATCAAACAAGTACAAAGACTGTAGAGTGTTATTTAGTCAGGGTTCGTACAAAGTCTGGAAAGTTCGGAAAATACCTAATTTTAACTGTTATGTTTCTGAAAGATATGGAATATTCTTCAACATAATCTGGTGTTTCATCGACACAATCAATCATGTAAACCAAGAATCTTTTTATTTTTGAGATTAAATAATCCTGTCTTCATTTGTTTGTTGTCTCCGTTTCACTCTGCGGCGCCGTGACAGTCTGGACATTTTAGGCAGGTTTAGACAAAATGCAATGGATGAAACATATAGAAAATTAATTCTTATTAAAGTAAAAATGTGAATTCTTATATTTAACAAAGTTAAACGGACCTGACAGTCTGTATAAATGTCTCATAACTTCCAGCTCATTGTAGACTTCACTCTTCCTTAAACTGCAACTGTGAGCGTCCCTCAGAGGGTCTGCGGGCCGCATGCTGAGCCTCCCAGCAGCAGTAATAACAGCGTGTGTCTCGCCGTCTGTAAAGTGCGTGGTGACGATAATTCCCTACTGTCAGTTGAAATCGGCAGCATACTGTCTTGCTGTCAGCCAAATCTCTGGGATTATGTTATTACAGCCGTAATGCCAGAGTACAGTAGCTACACACACACAGACACACACACACACACACACACACACACACACACACACACAAATACAACCTTAGGAAAACTGATGCTTTGTGGTTAAAAGACGTTTTAATGGACAAAGTGGGTAATAATGTTGTCAGTTCTGACGACATGTTGGAGTGTAAATGAACAGCGATGAGATCCACAGGAACTCGGAGCGTCCTCGATGAACTGGAAGCAGCTTTTTGAAACAGATGGAGAATATGTCGGGATAATGATAATGTCTGAGTGGTTACAGGCGTCTGTAGATCTGTCTTCCAGTGGGTTACACTCGAGGTCAAAGACATGGAACAGATGGATTACATGTCAGGATTATAACGTAAAGACAACTGCTGCTAAAGATGCAGTGAACACCTACATGTACCGGCTTCTGTCTTACATTAAATCACAATAAATATGTGAGGAGTTTGGCGAACTACTGACTGCAGCTAAGTGTCTGACATTTAGGCTACAGCTGCTATCATTAGATCAAATTAGAGTCTGCAGATGGAGGATTTGGGGTCAAGTTTAAAGACATTTTAAGCACATAGGATTCAGATAGAGAGCAGATAAAAACTGCTCCATGCTGCATGTGTTAAATTAATGCATCTGCACTTCACAATTTATACCTAATGTGCCCACTATGTACTGCTAGCGCCCCCTAGAGGCTGTGACTTTCATTCCACTGTGCAACATAAGGAGGCGCTACATCCTGATGACTGAGCTTTCCACACAGTTGTTAAGCTACCGGTTATTTTCCATCAACATGCAAAGCGAAACAACAGATTTTTCACTAGAAAATTGTTCAATTTTGACCCCAAACGTGCAGAGCTTCACAACAAGCATCTGTTCCATTTGTTCTGTCCACCAAATCGTACAAACACACAACGTGACCTTTACTCAAAACCAAATTAGCAGCCACAAGGAGAAGCTTCAACAAAAAGTGTCACAGTGCTCAGTTTCAAATATCATCTGACAGCAGCGCTACAGGAGGATCCAGCCAGGCATCAGAGCATCGGTGTGGCAGAAACAATGTTATTATAGACCAGAGCTGAAGAAAAGTTTCATTTATGTGTCTCTGAACTCACTAGGCTCTATAACTTTGATGATTATGTGCTGCTTTTCATTCTATGTTTAAGTAAGTGCAACTATTTTATGTATTTGGTCTGAAACTGGAATATGATAAAAATGCTGCTTTTCTGGAGAGTTTAAGAGCAAAGACTTTTGGAAATAGGACACAGACGATCCTAACGGGGAACATAACCAACTCTTCCTACCACTTTTGTGACAGTTTATGAAAAGTTATACTCCATTTTTGTGTGTTATCCCATAAATGTCCAGAAAGGTGAATCACTGCCTTATCTGTGCAGAACCTGTTTCAGCAACAAAACTACCTGGTTAGAAATTTAGAAAACTTTGCAGTTTTGATTAAAATTAAGCTGTTTATGAAACACTTGGTTAGGTTTAGGCAACAAAACGTGTTGATAAGGTTAAGAGAAACATTGATTTAAAATAACAAGGTTTGTTTCAGGTCAAGTACGTAAGTTTTCCTGGCGGAAAGTCATTAGTTTAAGCCATCTATCCACTCCAACCTCCTCCGTACGCAGACCAGGTTGCTCATGATACTGATTTGCTATTTTAAGGCAGTCCGGCATGTCCGGCTCATGATTACACGTTATAGTGCCTAACTGAGAAAATATGACAAAAGGAAACAAATACAAAGAAGGCAAAAGACAATAAAAACTTTTACTGAGCCTCTGTGGAGTTTGGAGTTAAACTCCTACAGATTTCCCTTTTCTCAGTTCATTTTAGCTGAAAGTCACAATTCCCCTGAGTTGATTGGAGGTTTATTCAGATCACCTGCTGCACCAGGTGTGGTAACTGGCTCCTCATTAGGAATTGAAGGCAGCTTGGTGTGTTTCCTGTCTCGGCCAATCAGATGTGCCGACGCCCCTCAGAGAGCTTAAAAGAGGTGGAGAACCGCACACTCAGGAGATTCTGATCCTCCTTCAGACAGTGTAGACTCACTTTAACATCCAGAACTGCTGGTCTTTAGGTTCTGTTGGGACTTTAGTGATTGAGGGTGATTTTAAGGGGATGTTCATCTTTGCATTAAACCCTTACCTGCATCACAGCAGATTTTCATCTTAATGCCTGAAGGATTTTTTTGTTACTAGTTTATTTTAGTTTATTTAACTCCTTTATTCTACATGAAAACTGTCCTGTTTCTTGGAACATTGTTCAGTCTTTTTGCCATAATTGCCATATTTTCTAAGTTATGTTAGTTATTTATCCAAATGTTTACATGCAGATATCAGGAGAAATGCAGGCTTTGGGCCAGTGCACATTAAACAAGTTGATTGGTTGATTTGTTACCTGTTGAGAGGCGTGTTGGAAAAGTTTTTACAAATTTAAGAGAAGCAGCTACTGAAACATATGTGCATGTTTGCCTCCCTGCAACCTCGTATCCCTGCTGCTATAATATCCCAGTGAACTCACACTGTCATTAAATTCTTTATGGTTAAACATGTGACATGTTTTTAAGTCTGGAGAAAATGTTTCACCACAAGGCAACAAATACTGAGGTCCTAGAATAAATGAAAAAATAAACGGACAACAAAAATACAGTAAAAAATTTACTTTCCAACTTTTTTAATTTAACTTATTAAAGTTATTTGCAAACCAAACAGCCCAGTCCTTAATAATCAAGGTCTTTCTGGACAACAAACAGATCCTGCTGTGATGTGAAACACAGATGATCCACATGAAGGCTTTCTCTCCAAAATGACACCAGTGACTGACACACACACACAGATTAACAGCAAAGTAATCACAAAGGCTTTTTAAATAAGTGTAATTACTTGAAGTCTCCACATGACAAACAAGAAAGTGAACAGCTCAGAAGGAACAGATGTTTAATTCTTAAAACCATTTTCATTACTTTCCCTTTCATCTGAATTTAACGGCCCTATAAACAAACCGCTCTCACACTGTGGCAGATATTTTGGTGTAATGAGTTTTGACTGTTGGATGTTTTACTGCAGTCTGAGAGCACGTCGATGCTGACACACTTCTCAGCCGCCTCTGTACTCCTTCACATTTAAAATGAAACAATCGAGCTGTCAGACTCGTCTTATCTAAATCTTCTTTATGAGTGCAACCGTGTTATGTAAGAAAACATAAATACTGAAGCACTCGCAGTATCTGCACAGATTGTAAGATATGCAGAAGAGGAAAAACTTTATCATGACAGCCATTATTTTAGTTTCAAACCTGGAAGAAGAAACAAACAAAACATTTAACGTGATGTTCCTGATAACAGCGAGCAGGCGGCGAGCATACACACACACAGACAAACTCAGAGCGTCTTCTCCCTGCGGCTCAATGGGATGATGTATGGAGTCTTTAGTCCATTCAGACAAGCCACTGTCAACACTTAGCTGGCTGGGGCACACACACACATGCAAAAGCACAGACATGCATAGTAGTCTATATGTTCACACACACACACACACACACACGCACGCACGCACGCACACACACACTGTCTCATGTGTGTAATGTTTTCTCTGACAGCAGCCATTATTGCTCTGAGTGGCCCGTACAGCCAGCTGTATGTGTGTGTGTGTGTGTCAGTGGTGGAAGAAGTATTCAGATCCCTTACTGCAGGAAAAGTACTAATACCACACTGTGAAATGACTCCAGTAAAAGTCCTGCATTAAAACTTACTGAAGTAAAAGTATAAAAGACCCACTGAGATTGTTAAATATATTATTAGATTATTTGTATTGATGCATTTATGTAAGCAGTGTTTTAATTTTGTAAAGGTAGGATAATTTACATTTACATTTAGTCATTTAGCAGACGCTTTTATCCAAGCAGCTTACAGGAAGTTAATATACTTTTATGTGGTTTGATTTAACAAAATGTCTAAACACTATGTATCATGTCTTTTATGTTAAATCTTGACCCGACAAGTAAATAAAGCAGTCAGCTAAATGTAGGGGAGTAAAAAGTACAATATTTGCCTCAAAATGTAGTGGAGTAGAAGTATAAAGTTGAATGGAAATACTCAAGTAAAGTACAAGTACAGTAGTTGGGTAAATGAACTTACCGGTAGTTACATACCACATACGTGTGTGTGCGCGGCCATGCTTATGTGTGACCAAGACAGATATTAAAGGGTCATGCTCGTGATGATTCACTGCTGTGTCAGATACATTGTGGATTAGCATATTAGCATGCTAACATTTGCTCATTAGCACAAAATACCAATTGCAGCTGATGCTGATGGGGATCTAACTGGTTTATGATGGAATTCTTGCAAAACTAAGTAATAGAAGAGGAAAAGTTAATCCTGAGGGTCAGTTTGGGCAGAGTTTCAGTATGTTGGTTGAATACCATTTAAATATAGAAACTGCTCTCTATATTATAGTACACAGCACTCACCAGCAGAGGGCAGTCTCTACTGGTGGAGCAGGCAGCTGAACTTACAGAGGTAGTGACTACAATACGACTAAAAAGAGTATTTCCAGTTTAGTCTCGATAAAAACAATGAGCCAACCGACACGGAGCAAGCTGTTTTTGGGAGTTTAATTTTGTACATTTAACTCTAAAGAACAAGAGAGAGCCACTGCAGCACGCCTCAGCAGACAGTTTGCAAAAATATAAATACCGTCATATTGTTTCCCCAGAAAAATAGATACAGAGTCAACTGAGGATGACATGAATATTAATCATATACCTAATTTCACTGTAGTTCATCCAATAGTTATAGATAGATATAGACATTTTACTCAAAGCCACAATTATAAACTGTGTGGAGGCTTCACAGTAAAAGTCAGAGTCATCAGACGGTTCATGTCCTGAAGAGCTGCAACATTTTTATGAAAAAAACTCAACACAAGCATGGCTGAAAAACCAACAGTGTAAAGCAGAGGTCGGCAACCTTGACTAACTAATGAGCCTTTGTTTGCCAAAAAAAGAGAAAAAATGTCAGAATGGAGCCGCAAGCTTTATTCCAATTCTCACAATGAAGATAAAATGAGCCAACTAAGATCACTAACAGCTCATAATGAGCATTCATTAATTGTTTTGTTTTTCGTCAGAATGCAGCGAGGACCCAAAGTGCAAAAAAAAAAGCTTGATACCAGTGAAATATCTTACCTCGCTGTGAAACTCAGAACTAGAGTTGAAGTTGGCAAAATGTAGAGATTAAGGCACTGGGCCGTAGACTTTTGTAAGCTATGATGCACATTTTAGTTGACAAAAAGGATTTAAAAAAATATAAGTTACACATTGTCACAATTGAAGTAAACAAATTGCTTTGGGCCGACACCATTGATACATGAAAATTAAAAATTAACTAAAGAGCCACAGGTTGCCGACCCATGGTCTAAAGGAAGAGGAGAAAAATAAAAAAATTGGTAAAATCCATGTTTTTTGGGGGATATCAGCCAATCAGAGGTTCTCTTACAATCTGCCTCAGGCACCAGTTTAACATCAGTCAGGGTCTTTAAATGTCTTGCAGTGGAGACGCTCTGCATGTCACAGCTCTGTGAACAGTTTACTCTGGCTGTAAGAAGTCATCTAAGCACACATCATCATCATCATCATCATCATCATCATCATCATCATCATCATCAGGATGTAAAGTTATTTAAACACTACATCCAGGGAAGTTTTACAAAGTGCTCAATTTTAACTGATGCAGCAAATTCTTCCATTTGCTGCTAAATTTTATTCATACAGATGCAAACGTAAAATAATAAAATAAAATACATTTTTATACAGTCTGTGAGCAGGTTTAATGGTTCACTGGAACCAAAGCTGAAAAAACATCAGAAACCCCAAAACAAAACGACCTTCGATGGCAAACTTCAATAAAGCATCTTTATATGAATTCACATCCATGTTTGTTTTCTCTTTCAGATTCACAATCACAGGCATCGACTCCACAGAACCCACAGCAGTGACGGAGTGGAAACAACAGAAAACATTTCTGCATGTAAACGGTGAAAAGGTCAACAAGCCACAAAGAAGCTCATTAGCATCGTATCTGTCAAAATATACTGTGTATATAGAAATATAAATACAAACAGGCAATAAAAATGAAAATAAAAGTTTGCCGCTGTGATCGATTCCTCCCAGTGTATGTACATCAAGGCTTACAAAGCTGATAAAGTCAGGGGTTAAATCACATCAGACATGTTCCCTCTCATCCATCACCATCTCCTCCTCATGTGCATTTAATCAGCTGTCCTTCTCTTTAATCCACCTTGTACACTGACACTAATCTGCATCATTCGTCTGATCGTCCCTGCTCTGCTGCTTCACTCCATCTTGGACATCTCAAACTTCGTCGTCATGGTTTCCTGCAACACAAAGCACATCATCGCACTGAATCACTGGAATTTTCATTGTAATAATAATAAAATTGTTTCCATCTGGTTCTTTTCCCTCTAGTGAGCTGCTATGGGTGCGGCTTGGGAGAGAGGATCCACCCAACTTCACCGGTTAGCCGCTAATGACTAGTCAACGCTGATTGATACGGTTGAGGTGGCGATTTTGTGCATGCGTGATTCATTTGCAGACTGGACGCTTTGAAAAAGTCTCTAGAGGGTCTGAATAGTCTAAATATAGAGACAAAATCGATAAGTTGGCAGCACTGCT
Source organism: Centropristis striata (assembly GCF_030273125.1). Lineage (NCBI taxonomy): Eukaryota > Metazoa > Chordata > Actinopteri > Perciformes > Serranidae > Centropristis > Centropristis striata. Next base: position 26,328,494 of record NC_081520.1, read on the forward strand.
TGCCGCGTCGGTCTGTTGTCACATTGGAACTCTGTTGGTTAGCCGCAACGAAAGTACCTGTATGGAAACAGAGACCGAGGGAAACTAACTAGTGGGTGGAGCCAAAAACACTATTTCCAAAAAGTACTCAGTGGGAACACGCCTATTTATAGTAGAAACATTGTTAATTCCTATGTTATGGCCACCACTTTAAACACCACCCCAGAGGCCAATAATATAACAAGGAAACAGCTTCAAATGCAGAAAACAGGATTTTATTTCACTGACTAAAAGCACTAAACCTGAACCAAAACAACAAGAAATGAAAATAAGGAGCTGACCACACAACGGGCAGCCGGACTTTAAACTGTGAAAACATGTAAAACTAAACTATAAAAAACAAAGGCACAAAAAATAGAATAAACCAAAAGAACAAACCACAAATGGTACACAGGCTATGTGTGTAGTCTGAGGTCAACATGTTGTTCTGAAGAGCAACAATGTCATTTCTCCAGAACACATTCTGAAAAGTTGTTTCACTAAGAGAGAAAAATAAAAGCTTAAAGAGAAGGTATGGTGCTGACCTTCCCCTCAGTCTTAGTTCACACAACCATCGCTCTGTTAACATTCCACAACTTGTCTTTTTAATCAGGAGTCCTGTGTCTATGTCATCTTTTACCAGAAGGAATTTATGGTGACGAGCTGGTCACAGTGCAGATAACTGGGTCAACACCATGGGTCGGAGTTTTAATCTGTGGTTTAAGTTTACTGAAAAATATCACTGTTATGGACAAACAGGTCACTGATATTCTCAATACCACAATAAAAATGGAATCATAAATCTACGTTTCAATAATCTCATACAGAATTCAAAGAACCATAGTTACATCTGTAACCCTCTCTATATTTCATGGTTGCAGAGCACCAGATCATTGTCCTCCAGGTGTTTTATACTGTGCTCAGAAGGAATTTACAGAACTTAGTTACATCTCTTGTTTTACTCTGTTACTCTCCTCTCCTTTGATCTGTGTTTCACCTGGGACGGGGCTTTGCACACGCACACACAGAGCAGAGAAAGGTGAAAGTAAAGAAAAGTGCAGTGATGACTTGTTGCTCTCACTACCAATATTAGCTGCTCTGTTTCAACAATGTTTGGCTAAAAAAAAAAATCCATGCAAGCTGAAATTCAACCGTGGCATCCTGCCATGATAACAGGGACATTTAGCCGGGCCTCCTCCATGCTGCAGCACGAGAACTAGCTTCATCTGACAGCCACCAGGGCATCCGCTAAAAGTCTGTGGTTTTCTGAACTTCTGCATCAACTTGACAGCAAAATTTAGGTTCTTGTGACATCACTAACTGGCACTGGCAAACATCTCTCAAGAAAGTTGTTTGTACAGACATGGTTAATTGAAATTCCTCAAAAAACCATGTTCCATTCATTTTCAGCTGTAAAAGAAGGCCTGTCTGAGTGTGTTTGCTGCAGCGTAAAGCTCCAGTCCCCTCTGTGTGACCTCGGGATGAATATATTCATGTTTGTTAAAACCAGGTGACAGTGTAGCTGCTGTACGGTCCACTGCTCCCTACCGCCTGTCTCTGCTCTCCCTCCATCGTTAATCAGTGGCAGACTAGTTCATGGATGTGACGCCTCAGGGTCTCAGACTTTCTGAATCACTCTCTCCCTTCACGTTGTTAGGGTGATTCCTTTTGTTTGAGACATGATGGATGAAAGTCTTCAGACAGACGACTAACGGAGGAAATCACATTCGACATGAAGAAAACAATTTGTCCGGTTTTAACAAGAAGTCTGGTCTGCAGGAGAGCGAGTGGAGCTTCTCCACAGACCAGCTCTGACTCATCATTTTAAACAGATTGACAGAGAAATGTGTCAGCTGATGGCTGGCTGCAAAACAAAGACAAACTTTTATTTATTTTATTATGTCACGGAGCTCTTTCATGTTTCCCCTTTGTCTTCCTTAACCCTCCTGATATGTTCGTTTTTTCAGGAACAGCAATAACCCAGGGCATGTTTAATTATCCAAAAGTGTCAGAAAGAAAAAAATCCCAATAAACATTGTTTATATTTCATTAATAACTCAATTACTAAGCATTTCAATCAATATCCAGTGCAATGGTGTTCTACCTCTCACAGATCATGGTTCAATGAGGATAATTCACTCTTTTTTCATAAAAAATGCATGTTAAAACTTTTTTTAATGTACATTGGAAATACCTACATATAAAATACAATGGTTTTACATCACATTGGGTTTTTTTTAAATGTATTTTATATATTTTTTATTTTCATGAAAAAATGCTAAAATAGACTAAAATACTTTTAAAATATTTTTAAACTTTGAAATGGGTCAATTTGAGGAGGGTTAAACATTTACCAAAATATCTGTGGTAATTTAATGGCAGGATGGGGAAGACAGGAAGTGTTTGTGAATGAGAATTAATCTGATTCTTGAAGGAAAAATGACCACAGAGTGCTCTGATGTTTGTAAAGCTATCAAATCCAGGTTAATAACACAGAGCACGTCAGAGCACTGAGACGGCTGCAGGGTGAAGCAATATCTTTTTAAATTCTCTCCTTAATCGTGATGAATTACATAATTTATCATTACAGGGATCATGTACAGGTTAGGGTCAGATCTCTCCCTAATTTACCTTTTAAATAACAAGAGAACATTACATAATCTGCCATAAGGACATGGGTACTCAGGAGTTCAGGCAATTATATTCCCTTAACTACCTCATCTAATAATAAGAGAGATCCATGACATTGTTAGTGTTCACTCACATGCAGTTTAAAACACAGAATCAGTGATAAGTGAGCTCCAACCTTCAGTTATTACCACTTGTGCAGTTAATAGATCTGAAGGGACCGACTTTTTAATCTGAGCCGATCAGAAACCCTCTCTCCTTCGTTCCTTCGTTAACAGAAACACCATGAAGGACGCTCCACTGTGTGAGCACTTAATACTTTCTATGGATTTTAATATCTCTCAGTGTTCGTACGGTGGCTTACATAAGAAAGTGATTCTGAATAAGAGGCACTTTGTTGATTGCTGGATTCACTCAGAAAGGTTCAGCCTGCAGATCAAAGAGTCAATCATTTGGAAAATGGTCCAAAAAATGATCGACAGAGCAGAAAAAAAGCTAAATAAACATATTAAATATAGAAAAGAGCTTCATATAAATAAGCAATGTGTCTTATATTTTAAGACACACACACACACACACACACAAGTCACATTGTTCTGCTTGCCATGACAACAGAGAAGAGGATAAACAACAGTGTGACGTAACCGTGGCAACAGATGCTCCCTGCTTTGATTATTTAGCACCCCCTGCTGCCCACAACAGGGACAGACATGAACAGGTGTGTGTGTGTGTGTGTGTGTGTGTGTGTGTGTGTGTCTTCTGCAGGCATACATAAATATTGACAGATTTTCTAATGTTTGCCTCAGTAAAATATTTTTTTAAATGCCTCAGCTGTGTTTTTACCTCATTTGAAGGGCCAAATATTTATGACATAAAGTCATATATTGTTATTTTACAAATACTGTAATTTTCTTTTCCTACATATTTCTGAATATATTTACAGTCTCCCTCCATCTGTCAGAACCCCACAGCCTCGTCAGGTTAAAGGGATTTAGGAATAAATACTAATACTTATAAAGATATTTTCTGTACACAAGTTATTTCAATCTAGACTCTCTGAATCAATGTCAACAGTTTTAAGTTTCCTGCTCACTGCTCCATAAATGAACACTGTTGATCCTCTAAAACAAAACAACTTTACCCTTATTTTCTGTTTTTCTGCTTGAACCTGAAATATTGTCTATACCAGTGGTTTCTAACTTTTGTGCCCAAAGCACACCTGTATTCATCTCTCTATAACACGTGTTATCCCTCTGTGAGTGTATATTTCTCTTTACTTTGATGTGTCGCCCTCCAATAATCAGTGCTTTCCATTCGGACATGGAGCAGCCAGACAGTGGGGAAACGTTTTTACTGAACTATGTCACTTCCAGTAGTCACATAGTCCTCCTTCCTACTTCACTTCCAGCATTTGCATTATTTATTTCCTCTTTAAACTGTCTTTTAGAGCCTAACCAGGAAGGTTTCTGCCCTAAACCTAGCTCAGTACACAGAAACTGCAGCTTTTTTACAGCAGTGAACCGTACGTGTCTGTATAATGACGTGTGCATTTTTTTTAGAATATTGAGTGATATAGGTCATTTTGACCAAAGTGCAAGTGATGTCGACTGCAATTATTACCACATACCTAATGTGTGGTTGGCACACCTGAGTTTGTCTCACACCATTTGGGAACCACTGCTCTACATGTTTCATCTCATCTTATTGTCCGTGTGCAGTTACATTACAGTTCAGTAACCAAGTGAGAAAACTAGAAGGCTTACCTCGTCAGAGTCCAGCAGCGGAGGCAGAGCACTGTGACGAGGAAGGAAAAGCATCAAGTTTAAATGAAAATTAATTTATGTTCCTTCCTGATGTGTAATAATTAATCAGTGTCAACACGCTGACTTACACGTCGGCCATAGATGACGGGATGTTCTCCTCCACCCACCTCAGATCCTCATCCTGACAAACAACAAAGTCGTGTTGAGCTGAAGAGGATTTCATTTATTGCGTGACTTTTCACTGACTGGGTTTGATCAAACTAATGTTTCACATGTTTAAAGACAAAAACCAGACAAGGTCAAATATGATTAACAACGTACAGTTAATGTTTGTGTTTGTGTCTGTGATGTGAATATGTTATAATATTAGTAATTGGTCTGGTTTTGTCCCTTTAATACAAACCAGTAAAGTAGTAATCATGTTAAATGATTATTGTGTCACATTCTATTTTGTCTGGTTGGTGAGCATGAAGACGAGTTTGAATGAGTTAAAACAGCAACTGCTGTCAATCGTCACTCACCAATTTGTTGGCTTTGGCCGAACCGTTGGTCTCATTCTTCATTCCTCTCATTTTCATCCCCTCTGGAGACGCAAAGCAGCAGAAAACAGAGAGAAGAAATATGGAGGTGAAGACGTAATAAACTTTACAGGAGAACTTTCCATCATGTTTCACTAAAAACAGCTGATCATATAGGGAAGATAATATGACTGCATGAAGTCTTTTAACTTAAATCAGTAATTTAACAAGGGGCTGAGAGGCAACTGCTGAACTTTAGAGACAGAAAGGGAGAGGAGATGAAACGAGGAGAGGAGAGGAGAGGAGAGGAGAGGGTGTGTGTGTGTGTGTGTGTGTGCGTGCGTGTGCGTTTCTGACCGAAAGCCTCGTTAATCATAGGCTCCTTCTCCTCTTCCTCACTCTCTTCGTCCAGCAGAGGACTGAAGGCGTACCTGACGCACAAGGAGGGAGAAACCGGCTTTACTTTACAGTTAAAAAAAAATAAAAAGTGTGAGAAACAGCCCCGACATCAGCCTTACCTCTGATTATTGGCTGATGGTCGCCATAGGAACATGATGACCAATAGGATGATGGAGAACAAGAAGCGCCAGAACGCGTCATCGATCCACAGCTCCCTCCAGTCCTACACACACACACACACACACACACACACACACACGCACACGCACACACACACACTTAATGGAAACACTTCAGAAGCACTCAGAAAATCTTCATTTACTGAAAGAAGAAAGATGAAAACTGTTTCTTTCTTCGCTGGCCTGAATATCTGCCAGAGAAGAATTTAAAAAAGGAATCTGAAGAACTTAACTGCGCATTAATGTCAAAATATCCCAACAGAGGAGGTCAAAAGACCCTTTGGAACAATATTATTATGGGATGTTCATAAAACTAAAACTTGACTTTCATTTAAAAAAAATAATATATAGAAGCCATGACTGGTAACCACTAGAATAATAATTTATCACCCAAAATATTAAGTTTATATGCTACTATTTTTCACAAAATAAAATGTTTTGAGATGTAATGTAGCCCTTACATTTATTTAATCAACATTTTTAAAGTTGCAAAACATTCAATGACAACTTATTTAATTTTTTTTCCTTCAATATCTGCATGCAGAAACTGAAGCATAATTAATGTTTTCTTTTTTTTCATATTTAGGAAATTTAAAGAACAACTCAAGTGCAGCACAAGAACAGAGAATTTACTAGACTGGAAATAAAAATGTTAAGAAAAATTTTAAGAGTTTAACTATGTATAAAATGTGTATAAAATGTGGATTTCATCATCTCCGAGTACATAGAACATCTCTGAAACCCAACAAAAGATGGCTTTGAGAGAAAAAAATAGGGAAAAATGATTTTCTGACCAACCTTGCACTAATCGTTTGTGACAAACGCTTTCGTAAGAAAAAATAACTAAATCTGAGTTTAAAATGTTGATATTTGTGTCAGAATCTCTTTATTCTACATGTGTCATTTAAAATAAAGCGTTTGCACTAACCAGATCCTGTTATAAACATTAATTTCTGCTCCTCAGAAACACTGTAAAGCCATAAATGGTCACATGACAAATATTCAGTAAATATCTGTCAATAATGCAGGCCGTTTACACAGAGCAGAGAGGAGAGCACAAGAGAGTTTGGAAAAATAGAAATAGTTCAATATGTCGAATATGTGAAGCAAAATTTTTTTGTTTCCAACATTTGTGACAATTGCATGTTCTAGGAAAATACTGTAAATGTAGATTCAGTAAATGTAGATTCAGTTTATTCAAATTTGTGTTAAAAAATAAGACACTACTTTTTTATGATTTTTGGCAGGACTTAACGGTAACGGTTGTACTGCACACATTTTTTGTGTTCTCTCTAGCCAAAGTGCAGGACAGTATGTAAAATATGACAGGAGTGATAAATGCCATTAACAGCCTGCAGGTCAGAGGCATTTAAACACATGAAAGAAGAGTTGGAGTGCTGCTTCAACAACACAAGGTGACCTGAGTTTGTTACAGTTTAAACTAAACCTGATTTCATCCGAAGTACTCACAGACAAACATTTGGACATCCTGAAGGTCCTGGCGGTCCAGATGATGAAGATGATCGACGCTGAAAAATACAAAACAAACACAAGTTTTATAGACATGAAATGTGGTTCCAGTGAATATTAAAAAGTATTTTTCATACCAATGACAGCAAAGATGAGCGTGTTGGTGAAGTGTCTGTAGAGAGAGAGTTTCACCACGTTCCTCCTCAGCCTCAGCAGCTTCATCGTCTGAGCCAGACTCACAAAGATGTGACGACACAGTCAAGGAACATCAGAGACACGTTACATACGCAAAGACCTGCTGGATCTATTCAATTGTACAAGCTGCACATTGTATCTCTCTCCATCTACTTGTCAGTAATGAATATAAACATTTGACCATACAGTCAAACCTGCATTAACATGTCATGTTCCATTGAGTGCTCAGGGATTTTACTGGACAATAACTATACACATAAACAAACAAAGCAGGAAGAAAAAGAGAGAGGGAAAACAAACTGAGCTGTAGTAAAAAGGGGAAGGTGCAGTTGCGGATATCCACCAGCAGAGGGTAGAGTCGAGCACAGCCAGAGGGATAGCATCCAGGAGGACTACATCACCTTCAGCCTACAGGGGAGAAGAGAAGGACAGGAGAAGAAATGGTAAAAACAGAGGAGAAGAAGAAAGGAGAGTACAGAGAGAACGAGGAGGAAAATAAAGAGGTGGAAAGGAAAACACTGGGAGAATGCAGACACACTGTAAGCAGCTACAGTTTTAAGAGCTAGAACAGATGCACCAGGAGGCGGAAGCTTAACCATCATTCAAGTCTGTAAGAGGCGCAGCAGTATTAGTCTCTGATCAGCCTCCAGCGGCTGCAGGTTCAGCTGCTCAGTGTATCTACTGTGGCTGTCTTTAAGTTGAACCAGACTAATGCACACTTGGACTCACTCTAAGACCTTTTTAAGGCTTCCACACAGACAATTTAATACTCTTTCCACAGTAAAACCAAAGCATATGAGGGCTGAGCTTTGTGTTTGAGATCAACCTGACATTATTGATAGGGTAATATTTCTGTATACATTTGTGTCTCATATAAAATGGAGCAAACACTGAAGTGCCAGAGGCTGCAGTTCTGTGACAGGCCACTTGAGGAAGGCTCCAAAAGTGAGTCAACCCTCATTAGGCACGTTTCCATTAGGTACTTTTCCCTCTAGTGAGCTGGTATGTGTGAGGTTAGCGGCTCAGAAAGTTCCTTCCTCGGGTAGGGACTTTCTGAGCCGCTACTGACTAGTCGACGCTGATTGGATACGGTTGAGGCGGCGACTTTGCGCATGCATGATTCATTTGCAGACTGGTGCAGACTGGAAACTGAGGGGTTAACATCTCCTTCTCTGACTGCAGCTGGGAGAGACTGCTACGGGAGGACTGGGCCGCTTGTGAGTGCTTTGGGGCGGTGCCTGCTACTCGTTAAGAAGTGTAGAAACGAGTCTCCAAAAGTCTCCAATAACACCAGAAAAAGTCGCTAGATTTGTCGCTAGTCGCTTTTTTGAGAAAGAGTCGGTAGAGTGGTCTGAATAGTCTAAATATAGAGACAAAGAGTCTAGAGGGGTCTGATTAGTCGCTAAATATAGTGACAGTCGCTAAGTTGGCAACACTGCTTGCCGTGTCGGTCTGTTGTCACATTGAAACTCCGTTGGTTAGCTGCTACAAAACTACCTGTATGGGAACAGAGGCGGAGGAGAACTAACTAGTGGGCGGAGCCAAAACACTCACCCGCTTTCCAAAAAGTACTCAGAAAGTACTGAGTGGAAACATGGCTATAGACACTCAAACTGTTTTAAGCCTAAAAAGAGAGTTTGGGTCTGTAACTAATATCCTCATTCATAACAACTGTATAGGAGATTTTATATAAATTACCCATTTAATATTTATTAAGGCTTAAAGTTTTGTATAATAAAGGTTGTGTCCGCTTTGAGTGGCTCGCTGCTGCATTCAGAACACCTCAGCTCCTCTTCGGCTTTTGTTGGATCAGCCAGGAGTAATTTTGAATCAGACACTGAGCCAGCGCCACAACACTGATCTTCACAATGAAACTTTAAACTTTACAGGTTATATAAGTCATGCATCAGTCTGCAGTGTGTACATGTTAAAGGATATCCACCAAACAACACAGGAGTCAGTGAAGGCCAGCACTATGTCACACAAAAGTCTACTGCTGTTGTTGTCGCCTCGATCCTGGAGAGAGAAACAGGTTACACACATACACACACATATACGGTATAGAATGGGCTTTATAGTGGCTCAGTGTGTGTGAGACTCACAGTGTTGACTCGGAGGATCCCCTCGATGATGGAGAAGATCAGGTAGAGCAGACCGACCCCAACCACTCTGTGGAGCAGCGCTCCCAGTCTGGGCCTGGGGACAGACCAGACGGAGACACTTAAAGTTTATCTCTCATAATTTTCCACATCTGGTCTGGTTAGACTTTGTCTTAGTCTGATTTAAACTTAAAGATTGGGAGTTGATCTTTCAGCTTACTTGACGATACCGTATCCCAGACTGGCGATGATCACCAGCACTCTGGCCAGAGTCCTCTTCACTGCAGAGAGCACCTCAGCAAACACCACGGCCCCATGGACTGCAGGAGGACACATGACAGCGTGTTATCTCCTGACTCCGCTGTAGGTAAAACACAGTGTGTGTGTGTGTGTGTGTGTGTTCACCTACCTGACAGCCCGTCGTATCTGATGCTCTGGAACTCTGCGTAGTACACGGCTTTCTCTAACATGCCCAGGAAGATGACTCCCCCGATCCAGAACTGGATCCTGAGCAGATCCCTCCAGTAGCACGCCAGCAGGACCAACCACAGCGCCGCCATCAGCACGTACACGATACACATCACCATGTAGAACTGGAGACATGATCAGAGAGAACGATTATGTTTACATGCAGAAGAAATAAAGGTATTTCCAATTTATTACAGGTCAGGTAGCATTTCCGTTAATATTCTGTTGTGAGTGTAGAATTTCCCCATTAAGACATGCGCGATATGTCGATAATATTCAGGTTTAGGAAGCACTCTTTTGACATTTACAGTATGCATCAGCTGCAGAAGTTAAAGAGGGAAGCTGTGTTTGCACAGTTCAACAAAAAATATTAGTGGAATATCATTATTGGCTGTAAACAGCATAGTGGGAAAGTTGTGTTTTTTGGAATAAGGGCAAAAAACACATGCGCACAAACACTTCTGTGCATGTAAACGTAATCGATATAGACTTTGGTAAAACTTGCAGGAGAAAAGTATCTGAACTTGAAAATGTGACAAGGAGAACAAACAAGCCTGCAAGTCATTGTGCAGACATCCATCTGAAATGTTTCTAACGCCTATTATAGAACTCGATTATCTAGAAAAACTCTGTGCTGTTATTTGCCGTTCTGTATAGGGCCACAGATAATGTTTCTCCTGCACATAAGTGAAATTATCTGTCTAAACTAAATATTGGGCCACCTGTCGATGTATTCTGCCCACTCACTAACAGAACACGGTTCAGATTCAAGGTAGAATTTGACATCTTTGGTGGCTGATGCTTTCACAGAGCTTGACAAACTGCGTGCACACCTTTACATACAAACTGTAGCAGGCTCTGTTATTTACAGAAGAACTTATTGTTGACATTAATTGAAATCTACAGATGAGTTGTTCTTTAAATCCCTGAATGTGGAATAAGTTGCGTTATTGCAGTGTGTTCTTACCACCATCATGGGCCACTCAGCAGCTGATATGTAGTCGTGAGGACCCATCATGCTGATCTGCACTGCAAACACAAACACACTCCATCAGATCCACGAATCAGACTCAACATAGAGCAGCTGAGAGGAACATAGCAGCTTCTCAACGACCGGAGCTGATCTGCAGGATCAGGATCAACCCTACCTTATTGTTCTCAGTTAAAAACACAAAGTGCACACAAATAGTCTGCAGAATAAACTTTCACCTTCATGCATTCACCTATATTAAATCTGCATATTTGAATGGAAACTTATAGTAGATCAAGTCTGCACTGTGCTGCTCAATTTGGCAGTAAAGGTTGCATAAAGTATAATTTTAAACATCAGAATACAGTTATCTGTTTCTCTTGTTTGAACAAACAAAGCTACAGGGAAATAAAATAAATGGAGCATCTGGTCTGTTGGAAACAAACACTTTTATCAGTTTGTTATCAGCTTCCAGCAGAAAGAGGAAATCACTGCTGGTTAATGGCTAAACAGGTTGGACAGCAGGGAGGCAACGTGTGTGTGTGTGTGTGTGTGTGTGTGTGTGTGTGTGTGTGTGTGTGTGTGTGTGTGTGTGTGTGTGTGTGTGTGTGTGTGTGTGTGTGTGTGACTGACGCTGCATGCTCCAGGGTGCAGGCTCGGGGGCTGAGCTCTTGTCTCTGATCTCCTTGATGTTGAGGATGAACATGTAGGGTCCGTCCTCCCAGGTCTGAGCCACGGCGTCAAAGTGAGACTGAGGAGAAACAAACAGGTGAAAATAAACACGCCCGCAGCATTATCGGATTTTATTTTGGTTTGAGAACATTGCTAACAAAGTGGTTAGAAAGTATTTCAACTGTTTCCTGAAGGGAGAGGAAATGCATGTTAAAAGAAGTCAGATAGACGGAGGCCAACCACACTGACACACTGACCTGTTTAACAGCAACCGCAGCTTTTCCTGTCGCAGCTGTAGCTCCTCCCTTCTTTTCTGCAGCTTCTCCTTTCTTGACTGCATCTTTCTTTCCTTCATCTTCCTTTTCTGCATCTTTCTTTCCTTCATCTTTCTTTTCTGCAGCTCCTTCCTTCTTTTCTGCAGCTCCTTCCTTCTTTTCTGCAGCTCCATCTTTCTTTTCTGCAGCTCCTTCCTTCTTTTCTGCAGTTCCTTCCTTCTTTTCTGCAGCTCCATCTTTCTTTTCTGCAGCTCCTTCCTTCTTTTCTGCAGTTCCTTCCTTCTTTTCTGCAGCTCCTTCCGTCTTGTCGGGCTGAGAGACAAAGAGCAGTGAAAGCAGTGAGTCAAACAGCATTTAATAATTCAACATCTAAAATAAACAAAGAGCTTCAGAAAGCATGGACTTGTGTTCTACTGTGGGACAGGAAAAATAAGAACTTAATAACACAGCAGAATTATCAAATGTAATTATTGCATTCATTTTATAATAGTACTGAATTGTTCAGTGGTGTTTTTTTCTATCCATTCTGTTTAAACCTGTTATTTCTGCACAGATGCAGAAAAAGAGGATTCAAATTATTCGGTAACATTAGATTCCAGTGTGAACGTGTCACATTATTTCTGACATGTGATCTAAACATTTCTGGTTTGACTGAAAAAAATGTATGCTGCTTCCTGCTGGACGAGCAGCATGGTCATCACCTGCTGCTGAGGCTCTGCCTCTCTCCTCCTCCTGCCGAGATCGTGCTCTGTGGTTGGCTGAAAAACAAACAGAAGAGGTATCTGTATCATATCTGACAGAAACAAAAGTTATGAAGAGTTATGAATGATTGTTATTACGACAGACAGGTTTGCAGAGTTAGCACAATCTAAAACCTACTACCAAATCTACTACCAAAATAATAAATTAGAATAAAAAACCTTTATGGATAAACCAATTTGGCATAAATAAATAACATGAAAAGGTAAATAAAGGTGGGCATTAAAAAAAGTGATTAAAAAAATAACTATCATAAATAATAATAAATATAATTGAAAACTAAAACTTTGAAATTTTCTTCCTTATTTATTTGAATTTATTCTCTTTTATTCCCTTTTTATTTATTTTTTTATTTAATTTTTTTGTTATTATGTATGAATGTATTTAGTGATTTATTTTATTATTATTATTATGATTTATTCTCACCTGTTGCTGCTGCGTTTCTGTCAGTCGGGTTTTCATCTCGAATGTTTCGAGGCCGAACTGTAAACCAAAACACACACATTTTTACATACACGCAGAGTGTGTGTGTGTGTGTGTGTGTGTGTGTGTGTGTGTGTGTGTGTGTGTGTGTGTGTGTACACCGTGTTGGAGATCGTGTGTGTGTGTGTGTGTGTGTGTGTGTGTGTGTGTACCATGTTGGAGATCGTGTGTGTGTGTGTGTGTGTGTGTGTGTGTGTGTGTGTGTGTGTGTATGTGTGTGTGTATGTGTGTGTGTGTGTGTGTGTGTATGTGTGTGTGTGTGTGTGTGTGTGTGTGTGTGTGTGTGTGTACCATGTTGGAGATTGTGTGTGTGTGTGTGTGTGTGTGTGTGTGTGTACCGTGTTGGAGATTTTGTGTGTGTGTGTGTGTGTGTGTGTGTGTGTGTGTGTGTGTGTGTGTGTGTACCGTGTTGGAGATTTTGTGTGTGTGTGTGTGTGTGTGTGTGTGTACCGTGTTGGGGCTCATGTGTGGTTTGCAGCTGATTTCAGAATATTGATGGAAAACATAAAATCCACTTCCTCCTTCTTTATTGACATTTGTAGACTTGAAGTAATTTTCTCGGCTCTTCGTCTGCAGACAAACAAACAAACACACAAACAAACAAAAGCTGTTGAGAGACGAGCAGCACAGAGGTGAAACAGGAGGATCACCAGATGTCAGATTAATAAAAAAATAAACAGAAACAAAGAACCATCTCTGGGATCACTGCAGAACTATACATTAACAATAAATTTGCAGACTGTTTTCTTGATTAATCAATTAATTATCTATTAATCTAACTAACTATTATATATATATATATTACTATTTATTTTTAATTATTCTTTAATATTTGTATAAATGTCTGATAAAATCTGATACTGATTAACTGATACTGAATATATTTTAGTGATTTTTTAAAATCTAATCAGTGTAAAGCCAGGAACATCCCGGCCAGTCGGGTACGCGTCTGTTTGGCGTGTTCATCTGCGTCGGGGAAGCGCGGAAGCTGTCGGGCCTCATCGGGCCCGATTCGACATGTTCAATCGGGGAGCGTTGGCCGTTGGGAGAGTAGACTCGTCGGGTCCTCTGATTGGCGAATCAACACAGTGTGTGGGAAGGGCGGAAGTGACGAGAGTAAACATACACATGGCACGGGAGAGACAACTATATCTTGCTTCGTTTTTTGCATCGTTTTTTAAAAATAAGCTGGAAGCCATCAGCTCACCCGAAGCGACCATTTTGCAGCGAAGCTTTGTTTTCCAAAACGTCCAAAATGTTTTCTCCAAACTAATAACAAGCTTAATGCTGTGTGCGCTTTGTTTTTAAGCTCCATGGTTACTTCTATGGTTTCTCCATTACATCATTTCCTGCTTTCATGTTTTGGATGACAGTCACGAGACTAGCGCCACCCGTTGTTAGGGAGACTTATTGCATCTCACGCAAGCGCAAAACATACAGGCTGCTGTGTAGTCGGCAGTCGTCGTGGCGGTGTGTTTCACTGCTTTTTTTCACCACAAGAGCTCGTCTGAGTCGGGTCCCATTGGGTCCCGTCGGAGCGGTGTGTGGGGGCCTTAACTTTGCAGAGTCATGTTGCTGCACCGTGCACACAGAAAAAAAAACATTTTTCTAACTGTATATTAGCATTTTTACAAATCTGGACCTGAGAGTTTTGATTGGTTGAGGATCTGAACTACAGTAGAATATAGCAGTTGAGTAGAATAAAGTAGAATGAAGTAGAAAACAGTAGAATAAAGTAGAAACAGCGTCTCACTTCCAGGTTGAAGACTTCATCATAGCAGTGAGAGTTCCGCAGGTACCAGGAGACGTTGAGCTGCACCGGAGACGACGAGTTACAGGTCTCTGCCACCACTGACACACACACACACACACACACACACACACACACACACACATATATATATTAACCTCAGAAAGTAAAATAAAAACGCCCTGCAACTCACATTTATCTTCTGCTCTGATAAAAACATGTTTCCTTACTTTAAATAAATTAACCAGAAGTAGAAGAAGCAGGTGTGGTTTTACCTTTCAGGTGGATCAGCGAGTTGTTGAACAGAGTCTTAGCGAACACAAACAAGTTCTGCTTCTTCACAACATCCTGAAACAAACAAACAAACAAACAGAATAATCAGATTTCTCAGGTGAAGATAATCTTTGTGTCTGTCAGATTATTATGATCCATAACTAAAACTTCTCTTCAGTAAATGTTTAAACACTGTAAAACTGATATTTATCTGACAGATCAGTGGAACCGGTCTGACATCCTGGAGCCTTTAAGAATTTTCAAAATAAAACAGTTTAAGAAGAGAAAGCTGTGACATGTCTCTCTGGACTGAAACTGAACACTGGAGACAGACAACGACTTATTTATCAGGAACAAAGCTGAACAATAACTGATACTCTTCCTGTTACTGGAACAGGAAGTTAAACATGAAACTGAAGCTTTCCAGAGTTTACGGTTAGTTATAGAAGAGTCCTGAGTCACAGAGACAGCAGGAACAGAATGAGCCACTTCTCAACCACAATAAACAACACGACACCTCTTTATTCGCCCTGAATGAAGATAAAGACAAAGAAAAGATCGGATCAGTTTCAGTTTCAGTTTGAGTAAAAAGATTTTCTGCAGTTGGTTTTTCCTCCCACTGATCCCTCCTTCTGTCTTTCCTTCCTTGGCTGAAGCTGTTTTTCATGAAGCAGAAGCTGTGAGAACAGAACTGACAGCTGTGTTGCAGATTCCATCCACTACTCCAAAATTAAATTAAAAAAAAAAAATTAGACTCCAGGACTGCGAGGTGACACAACAACCAAGTTTACTTTTTGCAGTTATCTCATAAACGGTTCGACTTGGAGACAAGTATATTCAAGCAATTTAATCTAAGAATTATTCTGCTGTAAAAGTGAAAATCCCGTGTTCCACCTCTCTTCACAAACTGTTCAGAGAATCATTCTAAACTTCGTCCGGATCATATTTATCTTCGTTTGTTAAAGTAAATACGTTCAAATATTTGCAGTAACTCCTGAATTTGTTGAGATATTAACCTGAACTTATTAAACTGCATCAGTTTGACCTGCAGGGGGCGCCACACACCAAGGTCACGTCTCCTGATCGCCTTTATGGAATTGTAAGAAATTAATTTTGTACGTTTTTTATTTCAAACTTTAAAATGAAAATAAATCACCTGCAGGTTTCTCAACATCCGCTGAACTCACTGAACGTCACGTTTTATTTCTTTAAATGAATAATAATTATATATTATATAAATATGCAAAATAAATTCTAACATCTGAACGAGTTTCACTCAAACACACCAAAATTGACACAAGTGGGTGTTTTGCATTCTAAATATTACCATTTATATTACTTATAATTATTATTATTATTATTTTCTGTTTCAGATTCATTTTTCTACTTAAAATTTTTTTGTGTTCGCAGCACCTGAAACCAACAGAATAATTTTAATTTGTGAATTTTTAGCTTCAACATGTTTTGATTGTTTTCAGTGTTTCAGAATCAGAAGTTCTTTACACTTGATGTCATTTCCTCAAACTGTGAGACGGTGTGTGTGTGTGTGTGTGTGTGTGTGTGTGTGTGTGTGTGTGTGTGTGTGTGTGTGTGTGTGTGTGTGTGTGTGTGTGTGTGTGTGTGTGTGTGTGTGTGTGTGTGTGGCACCTTGTCTCTCTGACGATACGTCACCGTCTCAGAGACTCGAAGGTCGAGGGTTCGAATCCCACGAGGAGAACGAGTCCGACTCTCTGGCTCGGGTGTGTTTTATATTTTCAGGAGCTCACTGAGTTCAAACTTTGATCTGTTTCATTATGGACGTATCTAATTTATTTTGACTCCAGCCTGTAAATAATCTGAATAATCCGATGAGACTTTTAGGCCATTTTTTTCATATTTCTTCCATACTTATAAGAACATAAATAATTTACTTAATAAAAATTATGTTTCTCTTCATTGTTATGCTCATTTTAAGAAAACTGTGTTAAGGTGGATAAACATTTAGGGCAAATATTTCCTACATTAACTGATGAAATGTTTTATCCCTAATTGTAAAAAAAAAAAAAAAAAAAAAGGAAAATGACCATTATAATATCAATTCATTACCATTAACCGCTTATCCGCATTCGGGTCGCCGGTCACTGGAGCCTATCCCAGCTGACATTGGGCGAGAGGCGGGGTACACCCTGGACAGGTCGCCAGACTATCGCAGGGCTGACATATATAGACAGACAATCACGCTCTCATTAACTCCTACGGGCAATTCAGAGTCACCAATAAAACCTAAGTGCATGTTTTTGGACTGTGGGGGGAAGCCTGAGTACCCGTTGGGAACCCGGAAGAACATGCAAACTCCACACAGAAGAGCAGCAGGCTGGAGGCGAACCGGCGACCCTCTTGCTGTGAGGCGCTAACCACTACACCACCGTGTAGCCGCCATTATAATATTCCCAGAGAAAATGTTAAACCTTAAAATTCTTAATTGTATTCAACATTGAGTCCAAAACTCAACGATCCTCACTGATATAAATAAGAAACTGGGAAAGAGTGTTGGGCATTTATATTTAGAAATGCTGAATAACTAATAACTAATTACAGAAACAGCTGTAGATCATTATTATTATTATATTATTATTATCATTAGTTATAATAATATCATCATTATTAGCTGCCCTCTAGGGGCCACAAAGTTGCAAAGTAAATTTTATCTGCACATTTGTTATTAAAATCCACATGTAGAAAGAAATATAAATATTCTATATTTACATTTTTCTCTAAAAAAATGTTCTTCTAAATTTTAGTTGGCAGTAAAAAATTCCATTAACATGCAACAACTTCAACAGATAAATGATCGGAAATCAGAAGATATCATGGCACACAAGAAAAACTCAGACATTTTATTTAAGTTAAGTGTAATAACGATGCAGAAATACTCTACTACAACTAAAAGTCCTGCATTTACAATAAAAATATAAAAGTATGAGCATTAAAATAAACTTCGAGCACAGGAACTGAGAGTACTTCTTGCACACTTAGGCCTACTTGTAATAACTGGATAGTGATTATTATTATTTTAATGGGCTGATTTCACTTTGTTTATACATATGTATCGCTGAGGATCTAACTAAAGTTAAAGATAGATGTAGATGTAGCGCAGTAAAATGTACAGTACCTCTCTGTGTGCTGTAGTAGAAATATAAAACTGGAGGAAATGGGAATACTCAAATAATGAAGAAGTAACTCAAATTAAAGTAGTTGACTTAATGTCTGTATCACTTTCATGTTTCTGACTCGGCGCTTGTTTTGGACCAGCGGAACCACTTTGCCAGCACCTTTAAGTTCCTATCCGAACCGCTTTAACAGGTGAAACTATCATAAAACTACCAGAAACTTTCAGAAACTTTGAGATAAACCGATAAAACAGCATCAGTATCGAACAGGGACTCACGCTGTCGATGTCCAGGATCCATTTCCCGGGTTCGGACACGGCACCGAGCGGCCCGATCAGCCCGCTGGACACCAGCAGCAGCAGCACCCAGGACCAGAGTCCCGGTCCGGCCCGACCCGGACCCGAGGAGCTCGACATTTGAGCCAGGAAGAATTAAAAACCAGCAGCACCAACGAAGCCACCGCGACAACTCACAACAAGCTGGACATTTCCTGGTTCCGGTTGACGTTAGCGGGGAGCGAATGGTGCGTTCAGGTGTCGTGGTAAAGTTAACTTTATATGTTGTTTTTCTATGTTAGACATGCAACAAATGTCCGTGTCATCCCTACAAATAAATGTAGAGATGTAGTCTCTGACTGTGACTACAAGATAACAATTAATATTATCATTAAGGTTGTGTTTATTTAATAGTAATCCTTAGTCTACGCACTTAGACTTATTTTGAAAGTATTAACCGAAAGTGATACGGTGCTACAATGTCTAGCATGACAGAAAGTTTTGTAGTTCCATACGGTGGCCACAAGAGGGCAGCACCAGCGTGATCCACACCAGAAACACCTTTCAAATCAGTTTAATATATATATTTATTGGGTGTTGCAGTTTTCTTTATCATGACAACTGTGAATTCAATAAATAATAATATATAATAATTCATATGTATTATAACAACTAAATAATAGACAGTACATGATTAAAAATTAGATTTTTTTTAAAAACCTCACACATAATATTTTTTATATGTAATCAAGTCAGTGAGTACAGCAATTTCCTCCCTGGGATAATTAAAGTATTTCTGACTCTGATTCTGATTTATTCCTCTACACATACAATGACATCAGAATAAGAATGAATACTTTATTTTAAAAGGAGTAGAATAACGGTATATGAATTAATAGTCTCTATCTATGACCACTACATAGAATAAAAAAAACGATTTCATGATAGAGATTTAACTCAATCAACTTCAAACTCCATTAGTATCATCTTAAGACCTTTGTGATTAAACAATAGTTCCTTTCTTTTTTTTCCAATAAAGTGGATGTGGCGACTTGGTGAATTTGGAGGACTCGCCATGTACAGGACTTTGCTCTAACTTGAGCATACATTTACATTTAGTCATTTAGCAGATGCTTTTATCCAAAGCGACTTACAGGAAAAAAGGGGATCAATCAAGGTATAGTGTGATAAGAGTCATTAGTGCAGCAATAAGTGCTAGTGACAATTCTTTAAGGAGTAGAGTTGTCGTGTGGTGCTAGGAGAGAAGATGCTCTCTGAAGAGCTGGATCTTCAGGAGTTTTTTAAAGGTAGAGAGGGACGCCCCTGCTCTGGTAGGAACTGGTAGTGCGTTCCACCAACGGGGAACAACAAACACAAAGAGTCTGGATTGCCTTGGACCAACGGGGGGCAGAGCCAGGCGCCGTTCATTGGAAGAGGTAGGTGGGTGCAGTACCAGAGACAACTCTGTGGGCGAGCATTAGAGATTTGAATTTGATGCGGGCTGCAACAGGTAGCCAGTGGAGGTCGATGAGCAGCGGTGGGACAAATGACCTTTTTGGCTGGTTGTAGACCAGGCACGCCGCCACGTTCTGGATCATCTGAAGGGGTTTCACTGTGCAGGTTGGCAGGAGGGTGTTACAGTAATCAAGTTTTGAGATGACAACAGCTTGTGTCAAGAGTTGAGTGGCATGTTGAGTCAGGTAAGGTCTGATTTTTCTGATGTTGTAAAGTGCAAAGCGGCATGACCGGGCAACAGAGGCAACATGACTGGAAAAGGTGAGTTGGTCATCAATCATCACACCTAAGTTCTGCACCACCCTGGTGGGGGCAAGACACAGGGAGTCAATCTTGATGTTGATGTTGTGGTGTATTGTAGGTTTAGCAGGGAGGACCAGCAGTTGAGTTTTTTGAAAGGTTCAGCTGGAGGTGATGTGCCCTCATCCAAGTGGCGATGTCTGAGAGGCAGTCAGAGACCCGTGCAGAGACCGATGGGTCATCAGGAGGAAATGACAGATAGAGCTGAGTGTCATCTGCATAGCAGTGATAGGAAAAGCCATGTGAGCGGATAACCTGACCCAGAGAGGTGGTGTAGATAGCGGACAGCAGGGGTCCCAGCACTGAGCCCTGGCGAACCCCTGTGGTCAGGTAATGCGAAGTTGACAACAGTCCACGCCAGGATACACTGAATGAGCGTCCTGTCAGGAAGGATTCAAACTGACAAAGAGCCAAGCCAGAGATGCCCATTTTAAAGAAAGTAGAGAGGAGGATGCGATGGTTAACTCTGTCAAAGGCAGCTGACAAGTCAAGCAGAATGAGAACTGAGGACTTTGCTGCTGCTCTTGCTTCTTTCAGCAGTTTCAGTCAAGTGACCGCTCTTGAAACCTGATTGATTTGGATCAAGAAGATTGTTCTGTAGGAGGAATTCTGAAAGTTGCTTAGTGACCGCCCATTCAATAGTTTTGGATAAGAATGGAAGAAGTGAGACAGGACGATAGTTCTCGACTTCAGCAGGGTTGAGAGAGGGTTTCTTGAGAAGAGGTGTTACCTGAGCTGCTTTGAATGCAGTGGGAAAAGTGCCGGAGGACAGTGACGCGTTAATCACATGTGTGACAGCTGGCGTGATGGTTGGGCTAATGGACTCAAGACGGTTTGTTGGTATAGGGTCCAACGAGCATTTAGCAGGAGCATTTACTGCAATGGCACGGTATTGGAAAGTGTCATATTTGATGGAATGCAGCAGAAGGATGAAATTCCATTTCTTGGAAATTAGCAGGCCAGTCCCACCTCCTGGCCCAGAAGGACGGGGGGTGTGGGAGAGTGCAGCAGGGGTGGCTGTGTTCTCAGGTTTGACCAAGGTCTCAGTGAGAGCAAGGAGCTGAAGAGAAATGTGGTTGGTGTAAGCCGTTATAAAATCGCTTTTGTTTACTGCAGATTGGCAGTTCCACAGGACCATGGAGAAGGAGGTGACACTGTGTGAGAATTGTTTTAGTGGCTTAAGGTTAGTTAGATTTCTGCACCTTTTGGCAAGATGTTTTTTGTGTGGACCGGAGACAACAACAGGAATGGAGTGGCACATATTGTACGACTATGGAGGGAATAGAACTTGCACAGGTAAACTTTCTCATTTTAGCCTCGTCCGTCTTAGGATGGCTGCCGCTACTGCTTCAGGAAACGCCCCTGTTGTTATAGTGTGATTGGAATTAAATGCATCTGTTCTCACATTCAGGCTGATTGTGACAAACCCCTACGTGCGTGGAGGGGCGAAGACCCGTTCAACGCTGCTTGCATCTTTGATTTATTTTCTAATTGTTTTAATATAATCTAGAATTATTTTGAAGCTATTAACCAGAAGTGGGACTGTACTATTGTGTCTATCTTGACTGTAGTTCCTCACTGTGACCACAAGAGGGCAGCACCAACACATCTCCAGATCAGAAAACATACTTCTAAACTTTTTTCCGTTTTTACCAATTTTGGTGTTGAGAATTATTACAAAACATATTTATGCATTCTGATATTAACAAAAATAATGTTAAAAAGAAAAGAAAAAACACTGTAAAGCAAGGAATTTATTATAGTTATTTGACTTATTGCAGTTCATCTCTGTGACCACAAAAGGGCACTCATGAGAAGAAATAAACTAATTTCGGTTTAGTTCTTATAGTCTTAAAAGTTTTGATTAGTTTCAGTATTAGTATCAGCTTCTTTCAAAAATACATAACAATGGGGGCATTTTCAGGTGCTATATTTAAGAAAATATGTATTACAATTCAAACACAACATTTTGTGGGTCCCAGTTCACCGTTTCACCACATTCAGAGCTCGGTATGAACTCCGAGACGGACAGACAGACGGACCGACAAACAGGCAGACCGACAAACAGGCAGTCAGACAGGTGGACCTTTGAGGAGAAAAAGGTAGGCTTTATGTTCAGTCAGAGTATCACCTGTGTTAAACTGTGCATGATATTGTTAAAATGCTTCAATTATTGATTTGTTTCAGTCCAAAATTGCGGTTGTCCACATTTCTAACGATCTAAAAACGCTACTGGTATTTGTTGATGCTATTTCTATAGTTAGGCTACATACTAAACATCCAAAAGTGACTTTTTTAAGCTAATGTTATCCATGTAATCACCATCATTAAAGTCACGTTAATTAGCTTGTGCCAGATTGCACATGCGATAACAGCTGCTTGAATTGATCTAAACAAACATTTTCGTGTGAATTAAAGTGCTTTTTTTTCGCGTACATAATTTGTATTTAAAATTATTTTGAAGGTATTGGTCGAAAGTGTAATACTATGCTGTCATGTCTGACTTGACGCTTCATGACGTGATGTAGTTCCTCACTCTGACCATCGGAGGGCAGTAAACACACGTTTCCACATGATAGCTTGATCTCCAGGCAAGAAAACTATTAATTAAACAACACAATACAATGTTTCAAATATCGATGTAACTGATTGCAATGGAAACTATCTCAAAATATTAATATCAATTAATAATATTAACTGCTAAATCAACTAATTTATTACTGTGATGCAGTTCTTCAAAGTGGCCACCAGATGGCAGCGCCACTAGTGTGAAGTCAGAAACAAGACAGTACATACAACGTTTTAACTTCCGGTGAACTTTCAAAATAACACTTTCAACTATAACAACGTAAAATAGATTTTTCTGCATAGTGGGTAAAAAATTATTATAAAAATCTCCTTACAACAAAAAGAAAACATAGTAACAATAATAAAACTAATAATGTAAACAGAAAATCACACAGAGGACTTAATATTATAAAATGTAATTGTGTGTGTGCGTATATATATATATATATATATATATATATATATATATATATATATATATATAATGTATATTGTATTGATATATTTCTTTGTTTTTCATTGTTTATTTTCTATACATTGTTTTATTGTATAGAGATTTTTTTTTTAAAAATGCTGCCTTCCTTAAATAATAAATGTATGTTTTGTATTGTAAATGATGAATGTAAAATGGGAAAATGATTTAATTGCTGTTTTTTTATCACATCACAACATATTTATTTATAATTTCTCTTTTTTGATCAAAAACTAGTATAAACATAATCTTAATTCTTCAACAGAATTATGCCTCTTCTTTTAACCCTTTTAGGGGTATTTATTCTTCTTCAGGTCCACAGATATTTGTAGAATTTTATCCCGCAATGTATTGAGTATCCTGATTACATATTGAATTGTGAGTTACTCTGTGATTTCCGCCCTTAACATCATGTTACGACTCTGCGTCTGAGATTTCCCACTGACTACTGAATGCACCACAAGCTTTGTTTATTATAAGTTTGTACCTCAGCAATCTAGTGGACTTTAAGACCCACCCTAGCCTAGTGTGTGTGTGTGTGTGTGTGTGTGTGTGTGTTGGGCGGGGTTGATGATGCATTGAGAAAGAACTTGGATCTTTTTGCTCAACCAGTTTTTGGACTCTGGCGGTAGGAGTGTCCTCCTGCCTGAATAGCTGCCTCTCTCTCTCTCTCTCTCTCTCTCTATCTATCTCTCTCGCTGTCTCCTTCAGTGTGCCTTTACCTCTCTCGCCGACTCCCTGCCAGCCTCTCCTCTCCTCAGCAGAAACACAAAGTCTCAGTAAGTAGGAAAGAACACTCTCGTCTCCCTTGTTTTCACTGTGTTTTAAGTGTAAATGCAGATCTGAGGTGTGTTTAGTGAACTGATAGTCGTGTGTGTGTGTTGCGTGTGTGTTGTTTTTATGAAGTGTGTGTTTGCTTTTTGTGTTTTCTGTGTGTGTGTGTGTGTGTGTGTGTGTGTGTGTGTGTGTGTGTGTGTGTGTTTGTGCTGAAACCTGACACTAAGTGGATGAAGTAAAGTTGAGAGTTTACATGTTGTGTTGTTAAAATAATATCACAGTGAAAAATAATGCAGCGCTGCATTCACAGTTTAACTTGAGTTCAAACAAACCAGGAGTGGCAGTTATTTTTATTTTTATTATACAGTAATGTTTAAATGTGCAGCTGAGTCAGAAAACTTCACTGTCAGAAAGGAAAAATATAAGTTCTGCAATCAACTTTTACTGATTTAAGTATTTAAGTTTTCATAGTAAAAGTATGAATTATGAGAAATGTCTTCTTAATAATCTGTTAAATTAATGGATCTGTAATAATGATGCATTGTTGTTGTTGACTTTATACTAGAGCTGCAAACAAGGCAATTAATAAGAAAATTATTTTGTTACCATTTTTACAACTGATTGATTGTTCTTTTTAAAATGTGAGAATTTTTTGTCATATTTTAGTCATTTTATTGTAATGCTTTATTTTGATTTTATTAAACTTAATATTTTACTTAAATATTGTGATAGGCCGTTTTTACTGTTGTATTTTTTATATATTACTGTTTTTTATAGACTAAATAATTGATTGAATAATCAAATTCACTGTAACAAAACATATGTTTTTGATGTAAAATATTAATCTTCTAACTGCAGCTATAAAATATTTTCAGAAGTGCAATATTCTTCTCTGTTAATTACAGTTTATTTTGATATTATTTTTATTTTAAATATTTCAGATGTGCAAAGTTTTAAAATCATTTCATATTTTCCATCTTTTTATTTCTAAAGGAAGTCTTAACAGTTTTAAGTATTTCATTTCAGCACTTCGTGTGTGTTTTCTCTTCAATCTGGAGATTTTATTCATAATCAACGATCATGTCGGTCAAATATTGTTTAAAAAAGATCAGATTTTATTCTTTAAACTGTACTGTTGTGCAGCTGTAAATGATGCTTTAAACTAGATTTCACTATTTATTGCTGATGTTTTTCTCTCTTTCATCCTCAGATAGACGTCAAAATGTTTTTAGCTCAGAATTTAATCTCAGGCATCATCAAAGCCGTAACGTGAGTACACCCACATTCTTAATGCTAAGCTAGGCTAACCTGCTCACAGCTCTCTGACTCTTTGTTGCTTCTCGTCCTGCAGAGACATCGACCCCAAAGACTTCATGTCTTCCGACCCTGTAAGTCCCCGACAGGACACACTGAATCACTTATCATCCCAGTTCTGACTTTTAAACCTCTCATTGCACATTTGATCGTTATTGTGTTGGTAGCTGTAAAGGAACAATTGTTGAGTTTTGACATCTAGTTTTCCAGTTGACAGAAGATCAGAGCCTTAAATTATCAAACTGATGAATGTAAAAAATAAATAAAAACTCAAGAATGAAAGCTAGTTTAGAAATGCTGCAGCAGAAACCAGAACAGTGCCATTTCAGCTGATTATTTGCATTTAATTTCAAGTTTAATAAGCTGTGCCACTATTCTTATGCTTTTATTAACTCAAATGGATTTTGTTTGCCGTCACTTTACTTGCATTTTCTCTGTCACACGAAACATTTGAAGCTGATCACCAGATATTATCTCCATCCTGAAGTCGTTATTATTAATATATTATTGCGATTTTAATCGTTTTGCAATATGCAATAACAAATATTGCAATGCATAATATCAACTCTTTTTACTTAGCAATTCTTGAAACAGTTTCTGTGGATTGGAAATATTTTCTGAAAGCCAATTACGTTTATTTTATTTTGAAGAGAACACAATGGAAACAGGAAGAAGTCTGACATCATTCTGAGATCCCAAATTATACGGGAAATGCTTTCATGTTGCCTGAAACTGTGAAATAAATTAACTCATTACTGACTCTCAGGTTTCTCCCATTGGAAGATTTCATAAGCAAACAAACAGTAAACGTCTAAATGCAGTTAGACTGAGGAATGTGAGACCTAACAGAAGCTCTTTGTGTGTGTGTGTGTGTGTGTGTGTGTGTGTGTGCAGCCTCCTCCTCGCAGACCTCTTAACTTCGCTGAAGCTCACGAGAACGATGAGGAGAAACAGTTTCGGAAAGTTTTCCATCAGCTGGCTGGAGATGTGAGTCTAAAATAATTATTATACATGAACCTTGTCTGTCTTAACATTTCACTCACAATTACACAGTTTCTATCTGTCATCTTGGGTGTTTTAACTCTCTTAAACCCCCTTGAAAATTACACAAAATCCAGCATCTATCGTAGAAAGAACCTGTTTAAAAAAAGACATTATCATCAGAATTGAACTTTCCGACGGTCTTTGAACAGATCATCAGTTATGAAAGTTTCCATTATTTGTGTTAGAATCTCTTTATTATACATATGTCATTTAAAATAAAGCATTTGCACCAACCAGATCCTGTTAAAAACATTAAATTCTACATCATTGATTCTGCTGAGACCAACGGTCATGTGACAAATATTCACTGAAAATCTGTTTACACAGAGTAGAGAGGAGAGGACAGGAGAGGCCGTTTACACAGAGCAGAGAGGAGAGGACAGGAGAGGCTGGAAACATGACAATACTACAATATATGGAGAAAACTTTCCTTTTTTTTCATTCTAACTGTGTTATTCTGCACAAAGACATGTTTGAGTTGTTCTGATTGTGCTGATTCCACAGACCTGCAGGACTTATATATTTATTTAGATTTCATATATTTCACTGAAACAGGAGGACACAGAGAGGAGAATCTCATTGGGGTTCAGAGGGTTAATGGAGACTAACTTCAGGTTCGTCTGGTGCTGGTTTACAGTGTGAGAGTCACATGACTGCAGCCTCACAACAAACCACAGAGACTTTCCTGTAATTACAGAATAATGAGCTGTTTACATCCGTCTCCCTACAGCCAAGACACAAGCAATTTATAGCAGCACGGAGGTTACATTTTATAAGTTATTTATAACTAATAGAAGGTGAATCTGCAGTCTGAACTTTAGACTTTAACTGACTTTAAATAATCTGTTTTAATCAATATAAAACCAAACGCTCCTGTTGGGAAGATTTAGATCCCTGTTATACATTCAGATCTGAATTCTCTATCACATAATAATCACAGCTGAGCTTCCACCCTCAACAGAAGAGAAGTTATTGTTTATTGTTTCATTTGAGCAACTTTTGAAATCCAGAAGACTTGAAATGATCCATGACTCACAAAATCTGAATATAATTTTACGTGTCAGAAGGCTTTTCTTTTCTTATTAATCATCTTTTTTTCAAAACTAAACTTTCACAAGATTTATAGGTTTGCTGAAACATAACACACACAGTGTTTTAATACAATCACTATTTATCTGATCTGTGTGTCAGTCCGAGCTGAACAGAGTTTCATGTTGTTGTGTGTGTGCATACTTTACATTTCAGTGTTTTATTCTGCAGTGTGTCAGAACATCACACACCTCGTCTGCTGCCACGCCCTGATACACTATTTCTTCGACGTTAAACAGGAAGTGTGTGTGTGTGTATGTGTGTGTGTGTGTGTGTGTGTGTGTGTGTGTGTGTGGAGGCTGATCAAGGTTTAATTGCCCTGATTTTGCTGCTCAGCAGGTTTTTCATTCATCAGTTGGTGTTTCTCCTCACACACCTGTCCGTCTGCTGCCAGCCACATTCCAAACTGCTCCTCCGCCCACACGTCCTCCGTCTGCTCCGTCAGGACCGGCAGGTTCTGTCGCTTCACCTGATCCGAATCACATCAAATATTTGAGATTCCTCTGAAACAAAGGATGAAAAGTGTAAAATCTTTACTCAGCCTTCAGTTGGTTTTCTCTCATTGAAATAATTTCAAACTCGAATTTAACATAATTAACCTCGTCTTCATGAAATAAGTATTTAAAAAATACTTCCTAATAATAAATAGTTTGGACACCATACAGTAGGAAGAACTTTCATATCTTCTATAAACGGATGATTATGAAATATTAACTTTCAGAACGTTGCATTTAGAGCGTCAAAACTAAAATGTTCCTGCTTATCATGTCAGCATTTACTGTTTCAACCGCTGAAAGTAACATCCAGCTTTCTGCTGTCAGATAAACAGAAAACAGAAACTTAAAGATACAGAAGATAGTTAGTTATAAATCGATTATAAAAAGAGTTTTAATGTTCATTAAAATTTGAAATTAAATTCAAACCCTCAGGAATTTTATTGTTGCTTTGCATGTTTCCGTCCTGACCTCCAACTGGAAAACTCAAAAAGTTTTTCCTTTGTGTTTTGTGTTAGCTTCAGTCAGTGATGGACTGATCAGGAAGTATTATATTTCATCTGAACCAGTAATGTGATTTATCAGCTGGTGAAATTAAATCAGAGAGCAGAGAAACATCCCGTCACCATGGATACTTACAGCACAAAGTACATTTTACACGTGAACTGAAGATTTGGTGTCTCAGTACAATATTGATCCCACTAGTATCATGTTTAAATGATCTCTTATTGTATATTTGAAATCAGCGAGCAGCAGCAGTTCACAGTGACACTCGAGGAAATGGAGGCTGGAGGATTAAAGCAGATTTTTACACATCAGCTTCAGACACAGAGAGATAAACAGAGTCTGAGAGGAACATGGAAGCAGCAGAGTGGAGCTGAGGCGTGTTGGACTGAGACAGATCTTTCTCTGCATTCCTGCCATTGTCTGGCAGGGCGGCAGCAGCCTGCGGGGCGTTGTTCTGTCTGTGTGTGTGTGCGTGCACTTGTTTATACTGTGTGTGTCTGAGGTTTCTCTGACTCATAGAGGAGTGTGTGCACCAGTTGGACCAGAACTCAGCCGGTTTGTCTCTGGGTAGATTTTCTAAACCAACAGCAGTAATGAGGACGATGAGGAGGAGGATGAAGATGGTTGTAGTGAAGTGTCTCCACCCACCTGGCTGAGCTCCGGATGGGTGGGTCAGACTATGGTGACTTCCTGTTACTTTTTAAAGGTGCAGCCTCTGATTCTGTCACAGCAGCGCCTGATATTACTGACGCTGAGTTAGAAAACAGTGGGTTGAGAGGAAGAATGAGTTAAAGATGAAGAAGGCTGTGTCCTCTGTGGAGCAGAGATACTTTGTGGTTATTGAGGTGACTCCAGGGTTAGCTCTGGGTTTTCTGTCCTACAATGAAGTTTTACTGGAGTAAACTGCCATCGTAACTGATGCGAATCACCTAACCTGCTCCGTGATATTATAAGACCAAAGAATTGAGTCTGCACGAAGATGATGCTCCAAAATATTTTATTTAATCAATACACAGTGATGTTTCAAGCAGTTGCACTTTCTCTTCAATCTGCGTACAAATAACTCGACTTTAGACCGTCCGATTACCAATGCAGAAGCCAAAATCCATCCTGCTGCATTTGATTACCAGTCATTCATGTCTCCGTGTCTCCGTCTTCATGTCAAACAAACACCAGGAGACGTAAAAACAAGAGATGTAAAAATGACCAAAAAAGACATAAAATGACCAAAAAAGAAGTAAAATGACCAAAAAAAGACGTAAAATGACCAAAAAAAAGATGTAAAAATGACTAAAAATGACACAAAATGAAAGAAAAACCTAAAATTACCACAAAAAAAACCTAAACAAACCCAGGACTTTCCCCAGGAGACCTAAAACAATAAGGATGTAAAATGACCCAAATAACCCCACAAAACGACCAGAAAATATGTAAAAATTACCAAAACCGACACATGACCAAAAAGATTTGAACTTACCCCAAAAAGCATGTGATTCAAATATCTTTTAACTTCCTGTATCACGCTTTTACTGAACTATGTCACTTCCAGTAGTCAAGTTGTCCTCCTAACTACTTCACTTCCAGCATTTACATCATTTATTTCCTCTTCAAACTGTCTTTTAGAGCCTAAACAGGAACTGTTTGGCCCTAACTTTAGAGAAGTGCTGACGGAGCACAAATTCAACCAAACTGCAGCTTTTTGTTCCAGCAGTGAACCTTACCATGTCCTGCAGCCGCTAGGGAGTTGCTGTTCGAAACTCTGTGTATCATATGCAGCAGAACTGGATTTTGGCATCTGCATTGCACGTAATATGAAAGTGTGAAGTCTTGGTATTTGTAGTTTACCTTTTCCCAACAGATTTTATATCTTCTTCTGTCCAGCAGCTTCATCTGCATGTGTGTGACGTCTATGTTGACTTTTTGTAGTGATATTAATAGATGCATTCACACACTAAGTGATTTTGTTTTTGCCAGTATTCCTTCCTGCGTTAAGAAGCTGTAATTCTGTTACTTTTCGTCTGAATTATGTGTTTAACTTCCTAGTGTTTGTCTCATTCTGCTCTTCATTGTTGAAAGAAAGTTCTCTGTGTTTGCGGTTGGTCATTTGTTGCAAACACATGCAACACACTAACTCTGCCTAACTGACTGAGTTGATAACAAGTGTCGTAGGACCTCCTGAAAGCATTTGTTAGGTTCTTGGTGATGTCAGATAATGAAAACACAGCCAGGGTGTGTTGGACTCGCTTCACAGTACACGGCTGACTAGATACACCACCTACTAACCAGAAATGTTGAGATTGTTCTTCATGTTAAAATCACAACGTTTTGGACAAGATATAAAAGCGTAATCTCAATAAAACAGACAGTTTGTTGTGTTGGCACCATGAAATCTCGCCCTGATCATGTGGAAACACTCATAGCCTCTGGCCTTCATACCTCGGCTGCATTCATATTAATCTACATGAATATGCCTATTAAAGTTAGAAACGAGTTAAAGAATAAGATGACGTTTCTGTGAGAGAAGCCTGTGGTGTTTTGCTTAACATTGGTTTTGCAACAGGGAAAATATTTTAAGAGTTTGTTTTTTACAGCTGTGAGTCAGAAACTGGAAAAATATCAAAGAAATAAAAGGAAACAGCTTGAGTTCAGTGAGTCACATTCAGATCAGCTGTGAGTCACTTTGTTTGTGGGGCTTCCTCTGTGGAAAAAAGATCCTAACGTGAACACCGTGTGTGTGTGTGTGTGTGTGTGTGTGTGTGTGTGTGTGTGTGTGTGTGTCAGTGGTGGAAGAAGTATTCAGATCCCTTACTGCAGGAAAAGTACTAATACCACACTGTGAAATGACTCCAGTAGTCCTGCATTAAAACATACTGAAGTAAAAGTATAAAAGACCCACTGAGATTGTTAAGTATATTCTAAATATATTATATGTTAGATTATTTGTATTGATGCATTTATGTAAGCAGTGTTTTAATTTTGTAAAGGTAGGATAATTTACATTTGCATTTAGTCATTTAGCAGACGCTTTTATCCAAAGCAGCATACAGGAAGTTAATATACTTTTATGTGGTTTGATTTAACAAAATGTCTAAACACTATGTATCATGTCTTTTATGTTAAATCTTGACCCGACAAGTAAATAAAGCAGTCAGCTAAATGTAGGGGAGTAAAAAGTACTCAAGTAAAGTACAAGTACAGTAGTTGGGTAAATTAACTTAGTTACATTCCACCACGTGTGTGTGTGTGTGTGTGTGTGTGTGTGTGGCCATGCTTATGTGTGACCAAGACAGATATTTAAGGGTCATGCTCGTGAGGATTCACTGCTGTGTCAGATACATTGTGGATTAGCATATTAGCATGCTAACATTTGCTCATTAGCACAAAATACCAATTTGTGTTTTACAGGACATGGAGGTGAGCCCCCCTGAGCTGATGAACATCCTCAACAGAATCGTTGCCAAACGTGAGTCTGCTCAATGTTTCTCTGATATGTGAAATCATTTTTGTACAGAGAGAAAAAACTACGACCTAGCATCATTTCTTGACGTTTTTTTTTCCGTTCTCACAGCACACAATCATCACTGAAATATTAACTGAATTGGTTAATGTTTGTTTTTCAGACGGCGGCCTGAAGACTGACGGCTTCAGTATCGAGTCCTGCAGGAGCATGGTCGCTGTCATGGATGTATCCTTTCAACAGAAATGCTCATGATTATATATATATATGTATACATGGAACATTAACCTCTTGAAACCCATATCTAGGGTTAGGGGAAGGGGAAGAGTTAGACCAAAAAAAGGGCCAAAATGCACGAACGAGGCTTCATTTGAGAGGTAACATCTTGTAGTTTCTGCAGTTTTGCTTGTTCAGCATGTGGCTAAAACAACCGAAGAAAAAAAACCTACTTTACCGTACCCCGACTATATTGTCTTTGTACAGTTTTCAATTGTATTTAAGTCACAAAGGTTTAGCTTATTATCACATTATTTCTTATTTATATTTTAGACAGCATGCCAACGTTTTGGGACTCAGATTTGTCGAAGTCGTATAATATCAGAATATATCAGGATCACAAGCAGCAGTATTAGGAGCAGTGACAGCAGGTGTTGTAGTACCGGCAGGACAAGTAGTAGAAGTATGTTTTGTAGTAGTAAGTAATTACTACTCTTGATGGATGATGCAACGTAATGTTACGTACGTCCACCTTCAGGCGGGCGGGAGGGATGGAGGATCAAACCACCTTAAGAGAGTGTTTTTGATGCCTAAACCTAGTTGCCCATGGAGTCTCTTTGAGAGGAACTGCCTGCTGGGGAACACAATTTTTTTTTATCCCCAGTTTTTTTTCTGTTTGCATCAGTGCTGCCAATAGGAACTCTAAAGTGATGTAAGCATCGAAAACATCGAAAGTTACTGGTAATGCTCAAAGAACTCAAAGAATGTAAAAGAAGAAATAAGCAGGAAAAGGCTAAAAAAAAAAAAAAAAGAATTACAATAGTTCCTGTAGTTTTTGCAGTGAGAACAACAACTATGAAGAAGTTCCTCCGGTCCATAAGCACCTGACAACAGGTGTAGAACCATGAATGTGATGCACTTTACACCAGCTGTTAGAAACAGTGAACGTCACATCACATTTCATAGGATATCCTACAAATCACGCTGCAAACTATCTCACAGGAAATCATACAAACCCCCTTAATGAGAAGTATTACTGTCGTCTGTTCTGTATGTATTGTGTTTGACCTTTGACCCCGACCTCTTCAGAGTGACAGCACAGGAAAACTGGGCTTCCATGAGTTCAAATACCTGTGGAACAACATCAAGAGATGGCAGGTCAGTCCACTGCTGCTGGAAATGTTCAACCGTTTAAAGGAAAAAAATCTTTTTTAAGCTCTTTTATAATATTCCTCCTGAGGTTTGGCTGCGTTCAGGCTTCAGTTCCCTGTGACAGTTGACAGATATATGAAGTCATCAGTATCTTGTAAAAACAAGTTTGTGTTGTTTATATGCATTGTTTATTTGTTTATTGTCTCCAGGGCAGCTATTTAAAATATGATGCAGATGGTTCAGGTACGATCTGTGCTGACGAGCTGCCAAAAGCCTTTAAAGCTGCAGGTGAGGAACTCTGTGTGTGCACTGCACAAAACAAGATAAAAACACTAAATCTGAGGGAAATTATCTTGCTGCATGGACAGATCATTTCACTTGACAAGATTTCTGAAATTAAGATTGTTGAATCTAGAAATAAGTATTTTGAATGCTTAAAATAAGAAATTAACTCTTAAAACAAGAAAAGTTATGTAACACTTGGTAAGAAACAAATAATTTGCTCGGGCCAGTTCATCGCTGCTTGCAGCTTTAATTCATCTTGTTTTAAAAGTTATTTTTTATTTTAAGCTTACAACATGCTTATTTCTAGATGTATTAATCTTAATTTAAGAAATCTTGTCAAGTGAAATTATCTGTCCATGCAGCAAGATCATTTCCCTCAGATTTAGTGTTTTTATCTTGTTTTTAGACACACCTTTTTTGCAGTGTGTGTGTGTGTGTGTGTGTGTGTGTGTGTGTGTATGGAGTGTAAGGTCTAAAGCTGATTGTGTTTGCAGGTTTCCCTCTCAATGACCAGCTCTACAAGCTGATAGTCCGTCGCTACAGCGACGAACACGGGAGCATGGACTTTGACAATTTCATTGGCTGCCTGGTGCGACTGGACGCCATGTGCAGTGAGTGTCTCTCTCTCTCTCTCTCTCTCTCTCTCTCTCTCTCTCTCTCTCTCTCTCTCTCTCTCTGTCTCTCTCTCTGTCTCTCTCTCTCTGTCTCTGCTCTCTGTTTTTTATACGTGCATCAAATAATATTCTGACTGTGTCCTGCATCATTTTATACAAACTTCAAAACAAAACATTCACCTTTTTAACCTCCAGAATATTTTCTTTTTTTTATAATTTAACTAATAAACACATTCTCTCTCTTTTTTGTTTATTAAGCATCAAAAGGAAAAGGGGGAGAAAATGAAAACATTTCTAAACATTTAGATAAACTACAAAAGAAAAAAGAAAAGAGCATGCACCCGGGGCCCTCATGTATCAAAGAGTGCGTAGCTTTCATACTGAAAGATGGCGTACTCCCAAAACTAGAAAAGTACGTACGCAAACTCACCTCCACATGTATCAAACTGTGCTTACGCCAGGTTCTGCTCACCTGTCTGTGATACATCCCAACCAGCGTGGAACTGAGCGCACATGCACGAACCACCAGACACGCCCTGGCTCCTCCCCAAAATGAATATGCAGATGACACGCAAATGACTATAAATCGTCGGCATGCCCGCTGATTATCAACAAAACAACGGCAAATCAACTTACTGCCACTGCGCGAGGTGGACGTGGTGATCTCCGGGGTGGAGGCAGGAAAAATGAGCTTTTTGTTGCCTCAAGTCTGGAATCAGCAACAAGATGTCACTGTTGCTGTTAACGCAGCTGGATCAGAGACCCGCACCATGGCAGAAGGCATATCATTACATAAGTAAGCAGCAGCACGCAGGTGAAGTCTAAAATATGATAATAGATGAAAAAAAATCATCTATCCCCTCATATTCGGAACGGGTTATTGATGGTGGAAAATGGCATTTTCCCTTCATTTTCCGAGAGCTATAAACTGTAAACACAAAGCCAGTTGTGTGTAGTATGAGTTTAGCCATGAAACACGTTTTAATTAGAGCATAAAAGACAGTAGTTTCCACCAAACAAAAGTTTGCGGTGCCACCACACATTCTCACAGCACCTCGACAGGTTGCGGAGTGGTCCGCACATTCTCACAGCAAGTTTACTTTTCATACATGTGGCGTGTGGGGGAAAAACAGCGTACGCAATGTTTTTGTGCGTACGCAGCGTTGATACATGAGGCCCCAGATCTTTCGATCTTTTAATCCTCTCATGTCCATTTGAATTGCAATTATAAATGAGGGAAAGGGAAATACAAATAAATGAGCAAATAAATAGATCAAAATAAATAAAATAGTAGGTACATCAGCAGCAAGCACCTTAATTCTAGTGAAAAATATTTAGAAGAAATGTGTTTACCCTTTAGGGTT
The DNA here is from genome assembly GCF_030273125.1 of Centropristis striata. NCBI lineage: Eukaryota > Metazoa > Chordata > Actinopteri > Perciformes > Serranidae > Centropristis > Centropristis striata. The sequence continues at coordinate 26,364,005 of NC_081520.1, forward strand.
TGTAAAAGTTGTTGTCGTTGTTATAATAAAAAGATGTAAACATAATCAAAATTATATTTTCCTTTTTAGTAATATGTACTGTATATGCCTAAGTGTCTATTTCTGATCAAAAACTTTTAGCAAAGTAACTGGGAGGAATGGTCCTATCCTCAGAAATATTTCAAATAAGTTTAGGACAAATACCATTTTATAAATCTTAAATTTTATCTTTTAATGTTTGTATATCAAAAGATGTGAATGTTAAAATGAAACGTCCAAAGAAATAAAATAATTGTACCGGCGGTTTTCTGATAGAGACAGTATCAACGTTGTTTTGTTTTGTTGCATCATATCATATCATATAAATAGCCGGGGCGGCTGTGGCTCAGTTGGTAGATCGTTCGTCCAGTGATCGGAAGGTTGGTGGTTCGATCCCCGACCATGGCAGCCTACATGTCAAAGTATCCTTGAGCAAGGTACTGAACCCCAAATTGCTCCAGATGCTGCATTCATCGGTGTGTGTGAATGAATTCCCAATGGTCGCAGGTCGCACCAGTGTGCCCTGGTAGCCTCGGCCACCAGTGTGTGTGAATGGGTGAATGAGCGTTGTGTGTAGTGTAAAGCACTTTGGATAAAATGCTATATAAGTGCACCCCATTTAATATTTGGCTTGCACAACTTTCAGTTTCAACATTTTCAATTCAGTCTTTTTCACAGCGACAAGCTGCTTCAATATGTTTAATAATCAGTATTCCCTTATTAAATATTATATATGGGTATGACCGTCCTGATCAATGATGCATGTGTGTGTTTCTGTGTTCTGCAGGAGCCTTTAAGACTCTGGATAGGGACAACAAAGGCACCATCGACCTCGACATCAAGGAGGTAAACCACAGTTTAGTTTTTAGTTCAACCTGGAAAGTGAGGGACATTAATAAATGATTTTAACAGGAAATAAGCTGCCAGTTTTCTCAGCACATTTACTCAAGTACTGAACTTCAGTTCATGTTTGAAGATGAATATTGTACTTTTTTACTGCATTCATTTACTGTCCAGTGAAAACCTCAAATCTTCAGATGTGCTGATGTTCAGATTGATGTGTTCAGATCAATATTTTGACAGATATTTTGTCTCTGTGTCTCAGTGGCTTCAGCTGACAATGTATTCATGAAGCGGCGGTGGAAATACATTCATCTCATCCCTCATTCCCTGTAATTTGTGCACTGTGTTTGAAACCCCATTGTCTTCATGGTAACGGGACCAAAAAGTCACATTAGAGCTAAAGTCAAGGGAAAAATCCAACCTGGACCAAATACTGCAGTTGCACCGTGCTGCTGCTGCCAGGCGGTGGCACTACAACATCCCCTTGATACAGACTTCTATATTTTAACATTTTAAAAACCTTTGATTTTTATCAGAAACTGAATAAAGTGACACAACTGACATAAAAGTGTTTGTTGTTGTGTAAGTTCCTCTGGAGTTTCTGTGTTTCTCCAAACTGTCAGTTTCTTTCTTTACCAACTGTGGCCATCACTGCTCAAACATGCTGCCAGGTTTCTGTTTATTCCAAGTATAAAAGGGAACTTCTGGAGTTTTACTTTCAGTGTGACACAAAGTGTTTCCAGGCAGCTTCTAATTGTGAAAATGAAAAAAAAACTCCCTGGTTCTGTCTCAGGTCAACATCTTTTCGTACATATAATGTCAAATAACAGCAGTTATTTTACTATAAATTAACATCATTTTCATGTAAGGGGAGAGCATTTTTTATGTCTTATATAAACTGCATTTCCCTTATGGTGATCAATGAAGGCTTAGATTATATGGTCATATTAATATCAGAGTTGAACATATTTATCCCTACAAAGGGAAGAAAAGAGTGTGTATGGTATTTAATATTAATTACCTAATATTATTTCATGTTTTATGCCAGTTATACTATATTAATATATGGCTTACTACCAAGGTCAATAACATTTTAGCAGAATAATTTCTGTTTTTTTTTTATATTAACTTCTTACTTATGCAATACAGGCTTCTCTTCTTTCAACATATTTATATCAGATTTTAAATCGAATCCCTACAAAGGGACCAATGGTGTGTATACAGTATTTAGTATTGGGTTTATATCATGACCCAATATTATTTATGGCTATCATTGACTTAAGAAATTTTCCAATAGGCTGCGATTTTGCCCACTAATTGATTTGCTGAGTTTCTCCTCAAATGATCATAAAAAAGAAAAAAGAAGATAAACATTTAAAAATGTATATGTATAAAATAATACTAAAAATATATTAATATTTAATGAGTAAGAGCAGCCACATGCTGTGCCACGTTGGTTTTTATTTTTATTTTATTTTATGTTGAAAAAGTCAAGAGTAAATTAACCAAGTCCTGTTGAGCTCAGCAATGCCAAAACTCTCACGATATCAGGCAATTGCGACAGCGTTAGCCAAACGGTCAACAACTTGAGCTGACGTCAACAGTGATTCGCGAAATAATTTTTTCAACGCCAATGTTTCTGTTAGCTGTTAACATTTAGATTAAAAATGTAATTAAATTTAACGTGCTTTACGTTCACAACTTTCCCAACACATCCACTTCGGAGACAGGATGTGTAGGTAGTTACACCGTTTCTTAACATTAGACGTTTCTAGTAGCTTTAATTTATTGCTAACGCTAATATTCAAACTGTGTTAATATCAGTCTATGGTTAATATCCTTTTAACATTAAGCTCACTGACAGGTAAGAAAGATATTTTTGCATTTTAATGGTGAACGTGGTGTTTTAACGCTGGCATGACCTTTAAAAAAAAACCCTAATCTTTCTCTAATATCGTCACCTTGTTAAAATAATCACCAAACTCATTTTTTCAAGTTTTGCAGGAAACACAAAAAACTTCACAAAAAGTGTAACATATGACATTTATTGATAATTTCACTCAAAAAGGATGTAACAAAGGATGGCTGTTGGCACTGTGTGTAAATTATGTAAGTTAAGAGAAATAAATTACTTACGCAATTTTTTTAACATGCCTTTGTGACTTAAGCAAGATATAACTAGAAAATTTCCTCTGGGGAAATTCTGAAAGGGCCACGGGGGCTACTGCCGGTGTGTGTACACTATGATGAGATTCTTCAGAGATTTCAAACAATTAATAATAATGTTATGATAGTATATGATATACAAGGAGCACACCTACAACAAGCATTCCTTTTCAAGTGTTTATTCATACATTATTCATTTTGAAGAAGCCCCGAGCACTGGTCCCTACAGCTATTGCTGTATGGGACCAGTGCTCGGTGCGATTGCCCCGAGGCCCTAGTAACACTTTATTTTGAAGGTGTCTACATAAGAGTCACACACGCCTGTCAGAAACATGACATAACAAGTATCATGAGCATTAATGTTACTTCAAAGTGTCATTAATGTTCATGACACATCCCATGTCATGTTTATGACACGCTCATGTCACTCATGTAGACACCTTCAAAATAAAGTGTTACCATATCTTGCTTAAATCACAAAGTCATGTTCAAAAAATTGCCTAAGTCACATTTTATTTTGACTTAGGCACAATAAATCCGCCTAAGTCACACACTTGACATAGGCCATTATCTTAAAGGGGTAAAATCACATGATCTGATCAACTGAGGATGTAGGCGATTTTACCATAGATGGCCGGCGTCATGAAGAGATGACTTAGGCAAAAAAAAAAACAATTTTGACAAAAAATGACCTAGGCGATTATTTAAACATGTGACGATATTTGATTTTTTTTTTTTCTTTTTTTAATGTTTGCATACTGCCGCTGCGGTGTGTTTGGTGAGGGGCGGGGCGGGGCCGGTGTGGAGGAGAGGGGCGGGGCCGAGGAGAGAGCTTATTTATATACAGTCTATGGGAGAGCGATGCTGAGGAGGGACAACAACAGGTTGCTGCCGCAGACCGCCGAGGATTTAACGCGGAAAATCTGGACACAAAGTCAGAGAGGATTCAAAGAAAAGCTGATGAAAGGTAGGAGGGTTGAGTTGTGTTTTTAAGTAAACATTTGAGCAGTCTTAAAAAAAAAAACCCAAACAGAAGTAAATGAAGATATGGTTAAAGTGACGTGTTTCACCGGCGTGCTTTCGTTTCAGTTCACGCCAACTAAATGCAAGTTGATAATTGGATGGAAACATTATTCGTAGGGAGGGTTTAAGTTGTGAAGTGGAAATTAAAAAAAGGCAGGGAAGAGTTAAAATATAGTTTGATTATTCAATCAAGGACGATTTGAACCAAACTTACATTAATTAGTACGTATAGTGAATTCCCTCAAACTATGATGCTAAGCAGAGCCAAACTGAATATAAAATCACAGTAATTACCAATCAGCAGAATTAATTGTTAAATGCCATGGTCTAAAGCTACAAATGTGAATCTGGAGCCCATATCTCCCAGTGCAAATAGTATGGTGAGTGTGTTTAACACCAGAAATTAATGATAATAAAAAATATTAAGATTTCCGTCATTAGTCCCAATGGGAAAATTTCAAGAATTAAAGCAGCAAAGTGGATAGCAAAAAAAAACTAAACAGCCGTATAAACTAGAAATATAAGAGGTATTGGCAAATAAACAAAAAAAATAAAGTATTAACAATTTACAGTATAAACAAGTAGAAATATAAAACGTATTAACCATTAAGACAAACATCAATTAAAAACTTATGAACAGTTGGATATGGACCATAGAATATTGCAGGTATAAATTAGATTATAGCAATATTGTACAGTAATACTGCTACTTATAATTATTTATTTATTTAAAAACAGCACTTACAAAGTGCTTTGGCAGACAAAGCAAAGCAAAAGCAGGATACCCAGACAGAGATGTAAAAACAAAAAAAAAGACCAAATTAAGGTGCAAATTGAAATAAGACTAAATACGGGATAAAAACAATCCACTGGTAAGGCTTTTCAAAGATCACTGCCATCTGATGTCTCATTATTCAAAGTCCTTATCTGCACAGTTAACATTCAGAAATAAACAAAAATACTTGCAGATGAATTTTCTCTGTGTAATTATGGATTAAAGGTATAAAATATGGCGTGAAAGTACTTTGTAACTGAAGGTCAGTGTCCATAGACTGGGGGAGCTTGGACTCAGAGTTTAGCTCTCCTCACAGGACCAGGAGTAGGAGCTGTGTTTGCTGTAAGGTGGGGAACAGGGCGGTCTGTACAGGTGACGTCACAGTGTGCAGCAGGTGGCAGGAGAGCTTCATTGTTTACTATCTGCTTGTTCACAAACCTGGTCGCTCTGTCTGACTGTTGACACTGAGCCATGCTTCCTGACATGATGGCACTATGTCCAGTTTTAGGAGATTAACTTTTTAAAAGACAGCTGTCAACTTCTTGGTCAGATACAGAAAGGTCCGAGACAAACAAGGTTGAATGTGATTTAATCAACAAATCCTCCAAACCATAAGACCACAGAGGTCGTCTGTTGATACCCTCTTGCATTTTGACAGCAGATTATTCACAAAGAAAACTTCTGTCGAAGGTAAAAGGTGAATTTGGATGTTGTTGGTTTTTCTTTTCAAAATACAAATGCATTTGTGCATACTATGTGCATACTATTTTGGGGGCTACACAGCCAGTGATCAAAGGGGCTGGCACCCAGAGACATCCTGAAATCAGAAAGAAAGATGAAAACAGGAGAACCACGCTAAGGGCCGGGCCTCTGCAGATACAGGCATCGTCACACACGCATAAGTGATAATGCAGAGGGACTGTCTTTGTATGAGTCAAACATTATTTTTTTTCCCAGGAAAATTCTACTCATTGAATACTTTTTGGGTAATTTTACAGACTAAAGAATTCATTAGTTAATGGCAGATACCATTTTATTATTTAGTTACATGAGTCTGTTTTCTCTGTTTTATGTGATTCCAGTTTACACCAAAAAAAACAGTTGTCTTTCTTCTTTTCTTTCCTCCTCTGCTGCTCCTCCTTCCTCTTCTTTATTCCAGCAGGTGGTGATTAGTGGTTAGGCCTAATTATGATGCTGCAGCCTGATAACACAATGTCTGAAAAGAAAAGTGTGTATGGATGAGCTGCAGCAGGGAGGGGGACCTGTGTTTATGATATTGTGAGGACCCAACACCTGGTTGGGCACTGACACGGTGGAGGCGTCTGATCATCTGACTTGAGAGGAGAGATTCATTTTATATAGAGTTTGGTAGTTTTCATTGCAGCCAACTGTGCCTCAACCAGGAAGATGTTAATAACTCAAATTACACAAAGTTCTTCGTATAAACTCAGTATCAGACTGTTCAGTTCAGACACAACTGAAAAACGTAATTTTAATTTTACTATTACTATTTAAGTCAGACGGGAAGTTTTCGTTATAGTGTAAGACTGAACAACGGTGTGAGATGATGCTCTGCAACTGCAACAGCCACTTACTAATGTAGCTTTTATTCAATTCACTGACATGCTAACATTTGTTTTTGGTCTAGTAATTCTAAAAATGTTGTTATCTCAAGCAGACAGAAATAAGATACAACTTTATTTATTCTGAGGGAAACTGCTGTGCAGCAGTTACTATACAAAGTAGGGAATAGTACAAAAAAATTCTGAGACAACAATAAGGTGCAGATACAAAATATAGAACAATTCATTAGCAATCTGTTTTGATTCATTTTCCTAAATCGTGTTTTGTGGTATTTTTGTGAAATTAATTTTCTGTTTTTAATATTTCCCTAACAGACAGGAGCTTGGGAAGCATCACTGTCTTTTGTAATATTTGATTAACATGCCTGGTGGTAACTGGTTGGTTGTCAGGAGAACCAGGAGACAACAATTACTGACATTCTTACCTCGCAGCTACAATGATCACTCATGGCACTGCTACATTTTGTTAATTTACATTTTTAGAGAGTCAAATTATTTTTGATCCCAGAGTTACAAAACAAGCTTGGTATCTTATGAGTATCATGTGAACACGATTGAATAGTGGTCTGGGTTTTTTATTTGCACAAATGAGGATGTGTTCAAGTGCAGCGTGAACTATCAGGACGCCACTATCGACATCTTAAGTATAACAGAAGTGATCAGGATTTGTTTTAGGACTAGTAGGACTTCCTGGAGAGCACTATAGAGTGGATTATCCAGGTGAAATAAAGTAAATTGAATGTACATTTTTCTGTAGCTGAGAACCCTGTGTGTCTGTCGGCTCGTCTCTCTGGTCGATTCTGTTGTCAGTTATTATGCATAACCATGGTGTCACTCTGCTCTCCAGGTGCCAAAACCATCTGATGCTGCAGCCTAATCTGGTCGCCTGGGACTGAATACACACACACACACACACACACACACACACACACACACACACACACACACACACAGACACACAGACGGCCAACATGGCGTCCGACCCACCCATCCTGACAGAGCAGCAGGAGCTGCAGAGGAGAGCCAATCAGGTCACAGATGAGGTAAGGACTATAATTTCTTCTAGAACATCTAGAAGGCTTCCCTACAAGTAGATTATCAGAGCTCTAAGTAATTGCTTTATTAAATATTTAAAACCCACTTTTACAAGATGAATTTCCCCCTTGAGAATAATTAATGTAGTGTCAGATAAACACTGATGTTGTAATGAACTATTTAGCTGCAAATGTGTTGGAACAATGTAACACATTTCATTCACTGTGTTCAGTGTGCAATGCAATCCTTAAAGTAATCTGCATATGATTGGATACACTTCTAACCAATCAGATGTGATAGATTCAAATCTGTCTATCCTTATTTATCCTCACCTTATTTTCTGATTTGTTAGCTTCCTGCTACCAGACTAAATGTATGTATTTTTTCTAAGACTTTCCTCATGAAATAAGAGCTGGTGGATTAAACCCATTGTGAAACTTAAACAATCTTTGACACTTGGTCTAAAGTGCATAGTGCAATTGTCCAAGTTATTGTTGCTAGTTAGATGGCACATAGTCTGGGTAAAGTAAGATGCAAGGGGCAAATGGGTTGTATTATATTAGTCATAGGTATGTTTTTGGCGTATCATCATCATCATCATCATCATCATCCTCATCTTCGATTCCCCTTAAAAGCCAGGTGTGTCTGCACCTGGTGCATTGATATTTACATGGTGGATTCAGCAAACTTGAGAAGCAAGTGAGTCACCGTCTCCCTGTCCTCTGTCCCATCAACAAATCCACATGACTGCATATGAGCAAATGCACCCATAACCTGCTTAAGACAGAACTTAACTCTAAGCTCCTGAAATAATCATTAAGTTATGGTGCTTTCCTCATCATGCCTTAAATATGCACAGCTGCTGTGTTCACATTGTAAATATTATTTTCCTCATTAATTATGTATTATTTGACTCACGCATTACCTATCCACTATTAATCAGATGTTATTTTTTATGACCTGATCCTCTGTGCCCATAAATACAACTTCAATCCCCATTACACCAGTGTGTACCAAGCAGAGCGTACGCACCCTGTGTGCCTTTAAATAGCAGGAAAATACACAGATCAGTGCAAGTGCTACTAAGACAACATGATCTTATGACATGATCTGCATCAGTCTAAAAATAGCAATGATTGTTGCGCTGCAATGCATGCCATTTTGCACCATGTGAAGGATGGCACATATAGAATTTAAAACCAACAAGATCCAAAAAGTCTATCATAAAAATGTGAAGCTGGATATAAGTAATTGTATGGCAGCTTCTCACAGACAACCGCAATGCTGACGAGTATTAACTTGACTAAAATGACTGATTTCTGTTTTTTAACATTGTTGCAAACATTTGTGATAATATAAGTACATAACTCAACCAAATGTAACTTGGGTCCAGTCATTTGTAGATATTTTAATGGGAAAAGTTACATATTATACCTTTTTTTCACAAGACTCAAGCTTAAGTGGTGTAAAGAACATCCCATACAATGTTTAGTTAAATGTTTAGTTTAGTTAAAAAACTCAGTTCAGAAAGTGTAAAATATTTCATAACGAGAGAGAGAGAGAGAGAGAGAGAGAGGTGTCGGTGGCGTGTCCTCTACAGACAATGCCCGAGGACACCTGGCTCACCTGGTTGCCATAGAAACAGCAAGTCTCCCAGTGCAGCAATCTGCAGGGAATCATCAGACACGGATGAGCTCATACAAACACACACACACACACACACACACACACACACACACACACACACACACACTGGGGGTTTAAAGGCTACTGCAGGTCAAAGCCATTTTTCACCTCATCACCCCCTTGGTGGGGAAGTCCCCAGTGATTAGCATGATATTTGCACAACACACACACACACACACACACACACACACACAGCAAGGAGCGGAAAGACTGGAGGGAGAGTTTCCTTGTGTGTGAGAGCAGTCAGTGTAAACACAGGTCATGTCTGCTGTGTGCTGGCTCTGTAAAGGATCAGGGCAAAAGTTAAAGGTCCAGTTTGTTTATTTTTGATGACTCCCTATATGTAAATGGCATGTCTGTTCACATGTTCAAATGTTTGACTTATAAACATTTAGTGAATTTCTCAGTTTATCATAATTTACCCATTGCTGCACAGAACTGTAACTGCAAAAATGTTAACAACCTGTCAGTCAGTTTGGGGATTATAGGCTTTAACTTTGTGTTTTGACTAAATATAAGAAGGATTTCCTGTAGAAGATAAAAAAAAATATTTTGGTACCAATTATGTGGAAAAGATGAGATGAGATGAAAGACAGGGTTATTTTGTTGAGTTGGGTTTAAACAGCTTACTTTAAATAATTAGTCAATTTAAACTCAACTGAGCATCCATTCATTAGGAACTCAGTATGTAAACTTTATTTTGCATGTTTTAGCTGACTGTATATTGAATGTACTGTTGAAACACCTATTATTTTATGTTTTTTTTAGTCCCTGGAGAGCACAAGGCGGATGATGCAGCTGGTCGAGGAGGTACACACACACACACACACACACACACACACACACCTAAATGTAAACATAGCCAGAGAACTGTTGAGGCCTGCTGTGATTAAAACTCAAAAAGACAGGTATGAAGACTCAGACAGCCGGAGCGTGAACGTCACCCTGAAGTTCATCCTCATTATCATGTTAGCATCATCTTCTTTTACATTCTGTGTTTCCAAATGATGATAAACAAGACAGATGCTCGGATGTGATTATCATTTGGATTTTGACATTGAAAATAAAAGTGGGGGAGAGCAGACAAGACACAGCAGGAAAAGACTACACACTGGTTCAATATTTATGTACATGCAATACTTAAATTAGTCATTATTGTTGACTTACTCTTTATTGTGTGAAGGTGAGCATGAAATGTTTTGAAACATCGCGTTGGTATTGTGTTCAAGGATAAGTTTTTAATTATCTATTTGCAGCAAGTGAACAATTGAACTGAAACCGCATGGAAGAATGGAAACCATGGACCGTAACAGTTGGCTATTATTGATGTGTATTGTGTATTTATGTGGGTTTATGTGCTCTCCCTGCAGAGTAAAGATGCTGGGATCAGAGCTGTGGTCATGCTGGATGAACAAGGAGGTAATCAGCTCTGTTTGATTACAGGATTCATTCTTCTTGTTAGTCGTCTTCAATGTGTTCTCAAATATAAAATGCAACCCCAGTTTCAAAATATGGGGATACTGTTTAAAATCTAAATAAAAACTGAATGCAACAAATTCAGATTGAGTATATTTAAAATGTATTTACACAAACAGTATGAACAATAAATCTATTAAATTGGATGTAGGTCGAAAATGATTTGTAAACCAGTGCATTCTGTTTTCATTATGTTTTAAGTGTCCCAACGTTTTGTGGAATGAGAGTTGTAGAAAGGTATGTTTCCAGGGAAGAAGGTGGTGAATTTTGCACCAATATTTTCATCAAATCGGGGAAAACACAGCAACTTTTGCGTCCTGTACAATAGTAGGACATAAAGGGAAGAAACTTTTAACTGAGTTTCACCAGACCTCTGGGAGAGATTTAGGTAGAAAATAATAGTTAAAGTTATCTTCTGCAGCTGTGAGTCCATGTACGTATTTGAGTTAAAAAAGCAAAAAAAAGGGAGTACTGAAGACATTTTACTCACACAGGCAAAAAGAAGAAGGCAGTCAGTTAAGACTGTTTTTTTTACACTGTAGTTTGGTTCATCCTGTAGTAGGAGGTCTGGAGGACGAAGTCATTTGTAATGATGATCGCCTCCACACCGGGAAAAGATGTCACGCTGTGGAGAAATGAGCTTTTCTTCATTTGGAATGGATCCATTTTGAGTTTCAGTTTTTTTTCAATTCCTGCTGCGTGCAGGTTCATCGAAGCCTGTTATGTAGTCACCTTGCTCTATATCCAGTTATATGATTTTATCACATTCCCCCCTTCATCTTAGATTTGAGTTGATTCATAGGGACTGTCAGTATGGTCTGAACAAATCGGTCTGTACATATCGCTCTGAACAAATCGGTCTGTACATATCGCTCTGAACATATCGGTCTGAACTAGGGGTGTGACGAGATCTCGTAATTCAAGATCGCTATGTTTATGATAATTAACCATGCTGCTTTGTTTTGATCAGCTGCTGATGTTGTGCAGTTAGTGACGGCGGCCAAAGTTGCATCTCCCGTGTTCACGGATCACGGTCGAAACTGTCCCTAAGCGATTAAGAGACGATAGAAAACCATACCTCACCTCCGGGGTCTCATTAATCCCTCTGGGGGATTTTATTTATTTATTTATCTTATTTTAACTTTTATAAATTTTAGTTTTAGTTTCAATTTGTGGGAGAAGTTTATTAAAAGCTCATGCCTACGTCATGCATGTAAAGAGTTATAATAAAACATTTCAAAATGCATGTGCAACTCGGTTAAATAAAAGTCTGTTGGTCCAGTCATATATTCTGTCATTGTAGTTTTCTGAAAATCTCGTCTCGTCTCGTCTCGTCTCGTGAGCTGAGAGTATCGTCACACCCCTACCCCTCTGAATTGATTGATTGATTGATTGATTTTATTTGACCATTTTTGATATAAAAAATATGAAACAGCAACCTGTGTCATACATAATATAAACAGATAAAAAATAGTCAGGGATGACACAACAAAGCCCCAAGGCTTATTTCCATTGTGGTCCCTATAAGGCAGGAGACAGGGGCAAGTAGCAGCATATCTTACATAAATCAAACAAGTACCATTCTTACTTACATACATACATACATGCATCAATCATTCATAAGTCACATAAAAACATAAATTACAGTTTCAAATACACGCGACAGATACAGATTGCCAACATTCTAAGATTGGTGTTTAAACCATTTTTTCAAGTTTTGTTTAAAACTGCATATGCTTCTGATTGATTTAAGTGGGCCAGGTAACCTGTTCCAAAGAATTGTTCCAACATAAAGAAAGGACTTTTTACCCATGTTTGTCTTAACTCTAGGTGGTACAAAATCTGTTAAGCTTCCCCTAGTGGAATAGCGGTGAACTTCTTTTACTCTATTTAAATAATTTTTAAAATAATTGGGTACATCCCCATAAGCACACCTGTGTACCATACATAACTGCATCTGAGATACACGATCCTCCACCTTCAACCATCCCACCTTATCAAAGTGGGATGATTCGAGGTGGGTTCTCATGGGGACATCCAAAACAAGTCTGATTAACTTGTTTTGTGAGGTCTGTAGCCTATGCTTCAAATTCATTGTGACGTCATTATACCATGAGCCACATGCATAATCATATCGGTCTGAACAGGCCCTCAGCTATTCACATCAGCTGGTTGAAACCATCTGTTGCTTTCTGTCCATCTCTGCTGTTGTTACGACGCCATAAACCCAGCACCATAAAACTCCTGTTCCTAACAGAGCAGTTGGAGCGTATTGAGGAAGGCATGGACTCCATCAACAGGGACATGAGAGAGGCTGAGAAGAACCTGACAGACATGGCCCAGTGCTGTGGTCTGTGTATCTGGCCAATCAGGAAGTAGGTCTTGGTTTCCGGGATCTGTGCCGTCACCCAACTGATGGCCTTAAAGAAACCCAAACTGGTGCCCAGTTCCATTAAATTAATTATTGTTAATTTAGTTCCTCCATCTATCCATCCATCCATCCATCCATCCATCCATCCATCCCTTTCATCCCGCAAACAATTTTCCACTCCCTTTTGCAAATACTGTAGAGATAAAAAAAAAGTCCTGATGGGACTTCAGGTCCAATCATCCATCCACAGACATTATATCCATTCATTCCAACTCCACCAGAACACATGATGGAGCTGGGCACCAGGCTCAGGGTGCAAAAGTCCTGCATATGAACGCACAATGAAGCCCTGTGTGTTATTTATGATTTGTGAATGGATTTCTTTGGGTTTTAGTGTCGGGTGTATTATGTCGCTGGTGGCTGGTTTATCAGTTCAGCCGTGGGGCTTTTATGAAAGAGTTTTTTATTTCTTTTTTGGATTTTGTTTTGCCTCCCTCCTCGGCTCCCCTCCCATATCCTCTCCCTCGAATTTCCTTTCTCCTTCTCCTCTTTTGTTTACCCCTTTCCCTGCTATTCCTTCTCCCCTTCACCTCCCTCTCTCCTTTCTTTCTCCTTTTAACCTCTTTACTTCCTTCTCCTCTACTGCTACAACCCCTTTCTTGTACTCTCACCTTTCACTCCCTCCTCCTTCCTCCCATCTTTCCTCGTCCTTGTTCTTCCCCTCCTCCATCCTCCTCTTCCCCCGTCCTCCTTCTCCTCTCATAGAGCAGTTGGAGCGTATAGAGGAGGGCTTGGATCAGATCAACTCTGATATGAAGGAGGCCGAGAAAAACCTGACCGACCTGGGCAAGTGCTGTGGCCTCTGCTCCTGTGATAAGTAGGTAGAGGTGTGTGTGCGCGCGTGGGTGCATGCAAGCGTGTGTGTGTGTGTGTGTGTGTGTTCAACTGATGCACATTATTCTGAGGTAAGATAGACCACTTTCTCTTGAAATCGTGATTCAGATTTAAAACGTTTTCTATCATGGGGTTTCCTGTCGGGATTTTCCGATTCAATCGGTTGTCGGACTGATACTGACTCAAATAGCTGCGTCAGGTGTTGGTGTCAGTAGGGCTAATATATTCAATTAAAGTACTTTAACCAAACTGCGAAATACGAGTAAAAGTACTGCATTCCAAAACTGAAAGTACAAAAGTATCAGCATCAAAATGTACTTAAAGTATCAAAAGTAAAAGTACTTGTTATGCAGAATGGCCCCACTTGTTTTTTATATTCCAAATACATTATTAGATTATTTATATTGATGCATTTATGTAGTAATTTAAATACTTACTACACTGTTATGAGGTTTGTGTTTTTTGTGTTAAATCTTGACCTGAAAAGTAACTAAATGTCAATTTAGTGGAGTAAAAAGTCAATATATGTCTCTTAAATGTAATTGAGTAGAAATATAAAGTTACATTAAATAGAAATACTAGAATGACAGATTGACTGAAGAAGTCAGATGGTGCAGCCATAATTTTCTTTGATAGAAAGCTGCTTGAGCTTTCTTTTGTTGCTGCTTGCTTTGCTGCTGTGTGGATTTCCAGCTGCTTAAATATTATTTTACGTTGTTTTACATGTTTGTCATCCCTGCTGTATAGATCCCTGCTGGACCCACACTGGAGAAGAAGCATGCATGCATTACCTAACAAACATACAGCTATAAAACCTTTGTCTCATTAAAAGAATAGATACTGTACTGCAGCTACTGGATCGCTGTGGGTGCAGCATGCTTTTTAATAGGCTGAACTAACAATAAAAAGAAATTCATAAGGTCATCCCCCCCCCCCCCCTCCCCCTCTCTACCATTCTCTCTCTCTCAGATTGAAGGCCTTTGAGGAGAGCGGAGCGTACAAGGCAGTGTGGGGCGGAGGCTCCGGTCCGGATGGCGTTGTGTCCAATCAGCCGCCGTCGTCTCGAGTCGTCGATGAGAGGGAGCAAATGATCATGAGCGGAGGATACATACGGAGGTAGAGAGATTCGTGAAGTGTGTTATTGTAGGTTGGTTGTCTGTTGTGTTCGGAGAGGCAGCTGGGTAATGTAAGGTAATACCAGCAGTCATCAGTCATGCAGGCAGCTGGCCAAACACAGGACATTATCACAAACACATGCTTTACTCTGCTCTGTCTCAGGGTGACTAACGATGCCCGTGAAGACGAGATGGAGGAGAACCTGGCCCACGTCGGCAGCATCATCGGAAACCTGAAGAGCATGGCTCTGGACATGGGCAACGAGATAGACACACAGAACATCCAGATCGAACGCATACAGGGAAAGGTACCGCCGTCACATTATAACCCTTAAAACATGAATCACCAGACGTCAGAGCACCAAAGAATGTCAATAAATATATAAACCAAAATCATAGAAGTATCAAATGACACCAAAATATTAATAAAATTGTTTACATTTTAATCTTAGTTCACCTACTAAAAGAACATTTGTTTGCAGACAGGTGTTGCGTAACTATTTTGATCTTTATCACTGTCATAAAATGAGCAATAACCACAATATTTAAAGGCGTAGTAGCACTAAAATCCCCTGACACATAAATGAGATATTCTTGGTAGTAGCTACCACAACTATTGTTTTGGGAAAATCTGCTTTTATGAAATGTATGTGAATTTTTTAGACGTATATTAGGCGTATTGAGGAAAACCAGGTTGTAGGTTGTGGTTTGATTTACCAACTCAAAAAGTGACTTTATTCTCGACATTTCAAGATTTCAACGTTTTTCTACCAAGTGATAAATTAATTTTTTTCCACCCACTTGGCCCTTATCCTCTTCCCTAAAAATAGAAAGAAAGAAAAACAAATCATGCTTTTTCCACCCAACAGTCTATACATATCTTACAGTCTCTAATTCTCCTAACAATCAGCAATAAATATACCAATTTACTATAGATTTTGTTAAACTCAGAGAATAGGTCACCTAATATAATCTCATACTACATGGGCCTTTTTCATATCCTTATCTGCAACCTTTGAGGCCCTTTGTATACTTTCATAAAGGTTCCTGTTTCAATATTCACATAAGGCTAATCCGTTACACTTTTATCATTTCCATGCATCACGGTGCCAATGATCAAAATCCACCTGGCGGGTTGAGGCTCATGGTGCCTGTACATCCAAGAAAACGCATTAATGTTGACATCTTGACTTTTTCACCTCATAAAAGCAATAGATTCTGTCATCTAGATCAGGCTTTATTCCTGCAGAACTGCAGGGGTCTGTTATTTTTCACCACAGTAAGAATTGAAACAGGACCTCTAGTAGGGGCTTGCTTTAATAAGGAGAGTAAATGTGTAATTGTGTCATTTATGTTCAAAAAAAGAAAGCGAGAAATGAAAGCAGCACACGCCTGCTTTAGTGCAGGGCCATGTGATAAGTGATGAACACAAATGCACACAATTCAATAATGAGTTTTTAATCGAAGCAACAGTTTACTATTTCTTTAGTTTTTGTTTCAATACTTGGGCTTGCACAGCCTGCTTTGGGAAAACTATTTGAGTAGCTATTGCAATAAAGCAATCTTGAATGTGAAAGTTAGACGTGGGGCTCTGTTCACGCTCTCCCCCAGGTTCTTATTTACATTTCCTGTTTCTTTCTTGTGTCGCTCTGCAGGCTATTCTCAACGTGTCCCGCATCGACGCTGCCAACCAGAAAGCCAACAACCTCATGAAACGATAGAAGGAGCGCTCTTCCATTTCACTCTTTGTTTTCTACTAATTCTTTCTACTTGCAATTTCTATGTTTCTGCATGCTGTGCCAAGTGTGCTGCTGTTTCTGTGCTTTACATTTTCTCATCATTTTATTGCTGTGATATTCCTATAGGGACTATAAGTCTATGATTCTCAGTAGTGAGGTGTTAATTATGTCTTATGTTGTGTTCCTATTTATTCTCATATATTCTGATAGGGAGTTTTGCTGTGGTGCTGATATGACATAACCCTTTTGAAATGTGTCATGGGGTTATTATAACTATTTCACAACAAGGTCCTCGTCACATTACATTTCTCTCTCTGGAGTTCCCCTCAAGGTGGCCTCTGCGGTCGCTCGGCAGAGAGTTGGATCATAAGAAGCTTTAATGATCCCTGTGGGTGAAAGTGGGTCACTGCAGCAGCACCGTCACCACCAGCAGCAGCAGCAGAGAGCAGAAACAGACAAATCAAGAAATAATTTCACCAAAGGTGAACATGGGGAAAACAACACAGCGAAGAACGGCTCCGTAGGCCCGGGCCGGTATCTTGAGCCAAGAATGGCTTTTTTTACTTCCACAGGGCAGATCATTTAAAAGCTCTCATTTGTGCAAGACATGTGCCCAAATTAATAAAAACAAATTAAAAAAACATACACAACTATCAGCAACCAGCTTATATCCCAATGTAAACATCATTGTGTAACACTCCCCCTTTCTCCAGCCTGAAATGTCCCATAGAAGGGGAACCACGTGTAGGATGGCGCCCTCTGCAGGCGCAGCCGGGTACTGCTCACAAAAAAGAAACACGTATTTGTCTCCAGAGGAAGATCTCTGGCGACACCAAGCGGACAAACATGGAAGCTGCTCTCCCTGGCCTCTCCATCTTCTCTTTTCTCCATGTTGATATAAAATGGTGGTGAAACGACGATGAATTGGGGTTTTTTTTCTCATCATCTGAAGGGGAATCTGATCTCATTAAGTCAAAACTCATAAGAAGCACATCCAACTTTTGAAAATAAAATGCAACTATTCTGTGCTTCTTGCGTGTTATTTTTTTCCTTATAGCCAATTGCATAATTTATATGGTTCACATTGCTTCATAGCTTTACCTCCAATGTGGCGTGAAGTGATGGTGTAATTTACATATTTGTGGATAGTAGTGACCTAAACAGCCTTACATGCACACAACAGTTTTTAAGTCAAAATGGCACAAATGAGAGCATGTGTATTGATTTAATTTATGATTAAATGCCAAAATATGAAGTTTATTAATAAAAGTAATGTACTGTAAAATATGTCTGTGGACTAATTAGGCTGAGGGGAGGGGTTATCAGCATCATGAAGGGGTTTTTAATCAACAGTTTTTCTGTAATTACTAAAAATATGAGCTCATTGCGCATTATTAGTGTGATTGACTTGTTTGTAGTGGGAGTGATTGGTGCATGCTGTATCTGGGGCAGCTGGGGGCGCGCAGAGCTGAAAATGTTGCGCGTTCAAGGGAGGAAAAAAAAAATTCGGAGTCTGCGCAGTGGCGTTGTTCTCGACACTCCGAACTTTCGGGAGAACCACAGAAGAAGGAGGAGAGGGAGAACAACGCCATTTTCCCTGGTAATTATTTTCAACATATTCAGCTTTTTTGAAGACACCGCACATCGCGATAAATTCTCGATAACAAACCACAGACGTGATTTAGCGTTAGTGGGTAACGACTGTCGCTAAAATGCGAAACAAAAGAGCGAAACAGACGTTTCGTCCTCTGACTTCACCGCCGGTTGTCGCGTAATGTTAGCCGTTTCTCGGCGCAGCGGACGCGGCGCACAAATAAAATACGCCGCTTTATAAACACGCGTTATTCATCCACGATAAATCCACGTATCTGTAACTATACGCTGGTTTGTTTTTAACGGTTTTATCGCTTCGGTGATCCCAGAGATGGCGGAGCTGCTCCTCCTGCGAGCAGCCAGGCACGAGCAGCAGGGGGAGAGGCACGAGCTCAACAAAGACAACCGGACCCCTCCGCTGATTGGTTCCGGCGGGTCACGTGGTCAGAGCAGCGCAATGTTATTGAGATCTTTTTATATTAATACGTTTCTCTCGTTATTATAAAGTTAACATCTCATACATGTTCACTGTGTGAATTAAAAGTTTTGTAGTAAAAACACACTTTAGTAGAAAAAGTAAAGGAAATTAAATAAAAAAAATAATAAATATGTGTAAAAATACAAGTGTTTGGAGCTTTTTATTGGTATGAAAATTACTCCAATAATGGCTATTTTAACAGAAAAGGGGGAAAAAGCAGTATAAATCAGACACCAACTATATTATTTACATTTGTAATCGTTTATAGGCCCCAAAAGAAGAAGTATTGAATCATTTAAACGAAGACTTAGTCAACGAATACTGTTGGAACCTTGATTTTGAATTTTTAAAACGCTTACATGACCCTCAATTAGGGCTGGGCGATATGGACCAAAAGTCATATCCTGATATATTTAGGCTCAATATCGATATACAATATATATCCCAACATTTTAGCGCAAAGTGAGAGCAAATGTTCAGTCAAACCCAAATATGACATGTCGCAAGTAGTTTTATTGAGCAGGAGTACCTTTTTTCAAATCAAAGCTCCATAAAGTGCACATTTAAATAGATAAAAAAAAGCGTAGGAAATAAAATAGGCCAATCTTGTTCCGAAATATATATATTGATATGAGAAAAGAATAACGAACATTACAAAATAACTAAATATGACAAACCCTAGTAAGGGCAGCATTTAATATAAAGAAAGAAAAAAAATAAGTATATCAACATATGCGATATGGTCTAATTCCATATCGCATTTAAAAATATATCGATATATGTTTTTTAACGATATATTGCCCAGCCCTACCCTCAATCCTTACAGGCTGTAAATTAGGCCCCCGACAGGGTTTTTTTTAGACAGATACGGATTGTAGAGGGAACTATTCCCACATTACTGATATGGCGAACGATGATGGTGCATTTGAACTGGGATGAAACTACACCTTTTCTATGTGGGTTGTGCACCAACATGACTCTGTAAGAGTACTTAAAAAGCTGCTTTCTTCAAAAATAACTTTCATAAACCATAATTAACATTATAATGTATAACATGATTGACTGCCTGCATCACCATCTTTTGAGAAGTGGTTCCACACCTTGCTGAGAGAGAGGAAAGAACGTTTTATTATTTTTTTACTACACGATGATGACACCATTTCTTAGTCACACCAAGCATTGTTTTGTGCATTATATTTGTCAAAAAAAAGTTTTCAGAATGGACAACATTTTTCCCAATAGTGCTAGATGTCCATAGTCCATAGTACTATGAGCTGATATTCCCTGATCCAGTTCTACTGGTGTTTACCTGTCAACTAACCTTTTATTTCTGTTGTGAAGAGCTTTTTTTAAAGCAAAACTTTTTCTTTTTAATCCCAGTTTGTAATCTGCATAATTGTAATAGTGAAACAATAACCTGTTCCTGTTCAAATCTTCACATATTGACGACTGATTTCTTCTTCTATCCTCTCTGTTGGTATCTTTGTCTCATTGTGCTCTTTCAGTTGTCGGGCTGGTTAAACCACTCTACAGGGTATGTGTTACAGAATGAACTATCCTAGGATATTTGTCAAGAATTCCTTATTTTTCAATGCAGTCTTTACACTAGAAAGCGTATTAATCACAGAGTTTGGTCATTAGATAAAAAAGGACACCTTATCACCTTACAAAAAACATTGATCATCCTTGGGTGTGATTCTTCACCATTTTTCTTTTTTAACATCTACCCAGAAGGAGGCAGTGTAGGGACTCAAGCTGAACAAGGAAAACAAGATGATATTTGTTTACTCCACGAACAACAACTCCAGTCCAACACTTAGTAAGAGCTTATTGCCCAAATATGTAGTCATCTGTTGCTGTATTATTTTTATATCAATACTTGTGTTGTTTACTGTAGATTTACTTGGAGTTACTAGGTTTACTTGGAGTCTCTCTGAATGGAGTTCAGTATGTGGGAAAAGGAGTCATTACAAAAAGCTGGAGTACAGTCTGGAATCATTTGTTGAGATTAGTATTTGAGTACACCCAGCGTGTGTCACCGTTAAATCAGCTACAGGTACAGTCAAAGTGAGGTTGAACAAGTGCACCTGCCACTTACTTTGACCATAGTTTTTGTTACTGAGAAATCGTCTCACTGTTTTGTACTTGGGTAGTGTTTTATACTGCCACCAAGTGTCTGGCGACAGGAACCACCAGTTTTCATTTCATAAATATATAAACTGTGTATATATATATATATATAAACTTCCTGTGCTAAGATGGAGCTATTTATGTCTGGTTGTCACAAAAAGAGTCCATTATTTAATGAGCCCATTATTTAATTTTACATTTATTCATTTGGCAGACACCTTTATCCAAAGCAACTTACAAATTAATATCAGGATTCATAAGTTTTGAAAGTTTGGGAAATGTTTGATTTTAACGGATAGGGTTTCAATGTTAGGAATATGCTTACATTTGAATGTACTCCTTGATTAATGCTCATTATGTAGTCATATTTGTTTAAAAATGGAAATGTATCGGTGAGAATTAAATAATTATGATCAAAACAACTGTGGGTATTAAGTAATTCTGAAAACTTTATTTTTTGCAATTGTATTTATCACCACTCTTACAAAGCTGTGCAAACCCTGTAATATATCTCAAGAAAATGCCTCTCCAGGAGTTAAAAGATACAACAACTATAATTTTATCTCATTTTCAGAATGTGTCATATACAAAAACTATTTTACACCATATATTATACTTTTTTGGGGGAAAATATTAACTCTAAGCTCTTGTGGATTGTGGAAGTTTTTTGTATATAATATATACTAATATACATATATATATATATATATATGTGTGTGTGTGTGTGTATAATATATAATAGTATTTTCTTATAAAATAGTTGCTCAGTGAAAAGGCACAACGGTAAAGCAATAATGGTGCCAAGGTCTAAAGTGAGGGCAAAATTTTCTTTATTCTGCGTTTCAGAGGTCTCGTATCACTTTACTCAGTTACTTAATCCATCTTTCCACAGTTTGTTTCTCTCTCCTTAATCTTTGTCTCTGTCTCTGTTTTCCTTCAGGCCCTGTGCAGTCAGACAGGTGTCTTTAGTCCAGACTGGCAGGTGGATCAGACCAGACTGTCTTGGAGGGCGTTGAAGTTTGGACTTGGTAACAAACTGAATCGCAGCAGGCCATCAGAAGAGGAGGAGGAGGAGGAGGAGTGGACGAGGCGAAGGTGGAGCCATGTCGGCCATGTGGCATGAGGAGGATGAAGAGTTTAAGACGGGAGGAGTTAAAGGAGGGTTGAAAGGCAAACCCAGATTCTCCTACACTGAGGTGAAACTGCTGCTGGAGGCGGTGAAGAAAAACAGATACATCATCCTCAGTGAGTATGAAGGGCGGTGTGTGTGTGTGTGTGTGTGTGTATGTATGTATGTGTGTGTGTGTGTGTGTGTGTGTGTGTGTGTGTGTGTGTGTATGTGTGTGTGTGTGTGTGTGTGTGTGTGTGTGTGTGTGTGTGTGTGTGTGTCAGAACTCAACTTCACTTGGCACTATTTTGTTTCTTGAAAAAGCCAGTAAATACAGGATGGCTGCAGCGCGTGGTAATATATTTTGGAGCGTAAAATCTTGACCCTGCTGTCTAGCCGGAACTATCTATTCTATGATCGGAACCATCCAGAACTCCGACACCGGAGCTCGGAAAGTAAGCTGATAGCTTTCCATCCACTACACTACTGGCAAGTATTTCAAACAACTTAATGTCCCAAATCCCGAACTATCCCTTTAAGCTTCATATAAACCAACTTGGAGGAAAAGGGAGACCATCATTGTTTATTGTCACTAGGATCAGCTTCAGCCAGGACTCAAATTTGGTTCCCATATTGGAGTTGTGAAGTGTTTGGGTCCCATTCTGTTTTCGTATTTAACTTGTTTCTTTGAATAAAAGCCTTAATGTTACTGAACACAGAAACACAGGGCACTCCTGGGACGTATTCCAGAAAGTGATTTTAGTGAAAACTCTGGGTTTGCAGTTACAGAAAGAGAGATAAGAAGTCTTTCATACAATTCATGAATAGAAAACTGATCTGGAAATTGAACGTGAAGTGGTTCAAACTGGTTATGATTTTTAGAGGGAAGCGCCTCATACTCGACTTGTTGTAACTTTATTGTTTTCTCAAAGATGTATATTTTATAACCGGTACATCTTTTTTGCACTTTGACTATTAAATTAATAGAGTTTGGAAGTGCTTCAGTTGTCAGTTACCTTGCTATCATCTGTGCCGAAAAATTATTTTGACTTTTACTTTAAAAATTCTGGATGCCAGAAGTAACTCCTACACACCTTCATTATTTTGGGCTCCTGCTGGGACAAATGATTCCCACTTAAAGCAGATTTATGATTTCCCTTTTTGACCAAGTCTTGCAGGAACCCTCGAATGGAATAGCAAAGTGAAACAAACTGAGATATATGATAGCCTTGGATCGCTGTGACCTGCTCATGTATTGAGGATCAGTGTCTAGCGAGTAAGGATTGAAGCTTCTTCTAGTAGGTCTGGTGGAGCTGTAACATCAGCAAATCAGCGGCAACTATTAATAGATATTGTCAGATAAAGTTCTGCATACACTCAACACTGCAGGTAAGATGCAGCAAAGGAAGAACATGAGTGCAGAAACCACCAAGGCCACCATTGTATTTTTTGTTAAACATCACCAGGGCTGATGTCTCTCATCATTTATCTCTCCCCGTGTAGAAAAGTTTAACCAAGGTGTGTCGGCTGAAGCCAAGAAACAGACCTGGGCTGAAATCACCGACCAGATCAACAGTCTGGGAGAGAATCACAGAGAGGTTTGTTATATTAATTTATGTATTGAACAATTTAAATTTGAGGCATACTCTCAGACCAAATTTTACTTAAATTATCAATGGAAATCTACATTTAATGCATTTCTTAATTCTAAACAATAATTTGACTTGTCTACTTTTTGTCCAAAATGAATAAAAAAGCAATGACTGCCATATCTAACTTTTAGTGGCAGATCGTTGTTAGTTGGCAGTTAAATTAGTATCAGAGGCTCTCTGATTGTGAATAAAAATCCCTGATTGAAACATGGATGACCAACACGTCTTCATCAGAGTATAAAAGGCCAGGTGTGAGGTTAAAAACAAGAGGATGGCATGTCACATAAGTCAAAAGGCATGTCAGTAGACAAAGATTTAACCACTTTGATCACTCACACAACTTGCTTTCTTCAACAGGTTGTGACCAGTTCAACCAAAGACTGATCCTTTCTTGTTAGGCTGTGTTATTTGAATCTATTATATTTGTATTTAAAGAAGCCTTTCATTGGAAAATTGTTCATATTCACAAGAAAAACAGCTAAAATTTAAAGAAGCTGTTTAAAAGCAGTGTTTGGGAGCAAAAGATATGTTTTTCTGTACTGTTAACCATCACATGACACTCCCTTTGTCCTAAAGGATTAGCAAAACATTGTAAAAAACAAAAAGAAAAAAAACCAACACCCATTATATTTGTCAGAGCTTAAGATAATGTCTTCAAATTGTTTGTTTTATTGAATCAAACAGATATTAAATTTACTATGATATGATTTGGAGCTAGTGTATTTTATATACTTGATACTCAAAACTTGTTGATAGTTAAAGTTCTGCCATTTAATTTTCCATTTTCCGTTAATTGTTTCAGTAGTGGTTGCAGTCGTTGCAGCCATCTACACGGAACAAATGTAAGTCCGAACTTTCTAAAGGAGGTTTAATTTTCTCATAGGTGCGTCAGATTATGAAGAAATGGGCGGACCTCAAATGTGATGGAAAGCGCCGAGCTGTAGCCCTCCGGAACCCCAACGGCAGCAACCCAAGAAAGAAGCACCTGGGCCCCGTGGAAAGGATGGTCCATAAGATACTGATGATGAGTCCCAGAGCAGGTGAGGAGAAACAAACCACCAGGTTTCTCTGTGAAACTGGTTTTATCTGTGAGTTTATGATAGGGCCTTTGTTGTTAGAGCCTCAGTGCACCTTAAAAGGAAGCAGAAGATACATTTAGCCCCTGAAATAGTGAAATAAAAAAAAATAAAAAAAACATTTAAATGGTTGGCTTTTACTGTCTGTGGGTCAACATGGCTCTGTGAAGGTTTTAGCATTATAAAATGTGTTGATAGCTGCTTTCCCCTGAGCAAACAAGAAAAGTGCTCATATCAGCTGATAAAATCAATCAAAATATACTTGGATTTACTCTTAACTGACAGATCATAGCATGACATTTCTAGATGAAACAGCTTTGGTGTTTAAAGGTCAGACAAAAAAACAACCTATGGAAATGGACGGGATAGCAGAGATGGACAATAAATCTCCTTTCAGTTAAATTTACTTTTAATTAACTTATGTTCATTTGTTCCCAGGTGGTGAAAGTGATCTGGAATTAGAAGAAGATGAAGATTTTTCAAAGCTTTACAGTAAAGGCCCACACCCCAACCCTCCCCCCTTCTCCTACCTCAGCCTGACGGACAGTTCCCAGTCCATACCTGGAGGAGCCTCCTATGAATTTTCTCCTCTCTCCTCACCAGAGAAAGATCTTGGTGGTAAGTGGAGCTGGATACTAAGCAATTTGATAAGTCTGCACCAGTGACAGGGTGAACTTCTGTGTACACTTACGTGAAAATTGACCCACTATGTTTAGATGCTGGAGCTCAAACTAAAGTGAAATCAGTATTGGTGTTTTACCTGATGTGCAGCCAGGGACATTTATAACGGCTCAAATTGCCACATTGTGCAGTTTTCATACAGCTTTCTTCCTTGCATGGGTTTATTTGAAGTGATTTATGTGGTGCATTATTGAGTCAAGTCTGAGCTTCACAGTAATAAGGAGTCAGACAGTGAAAAATACTTTATTTGTGAAGACAAGTAAAGAAAGCAGACAAAATATGAAGGCCCCGTCTGATATGTAATACATGGTTGCAGTATAAAAAAAGCAGGTGATTAGTAGATGAGAAGCATGAGGAAGGTAGAGTACAGATCAAGAAGGAGCCTTTCATACGTGACAATTACATATTATATACAATTATATTATGTTACATTGTAATTGTGATCCCATCATTTATTCAATTCCATTTTTATAATGCATTCCATGGTCAGCTGACCCCCATAGATCTCTATGAACAAAAACACAAAGAAACAAGATTTTCTTCTCCAAGTTAAAATCAAATCTAATCTGTGAATTAGATTAATTGTCTCTTTAATAACTCATTCAAGTACTGAATGATAAAACAAAACATCATTCAGTTGTTGGTCAGTTTAAATAAGTTATCTTTACTTATACTTTATTTGTAAAATTCAACATGAATTGAGATGGTTTTCTGTTGCTGCCATGCATTTTTCACTTACATCAGCAGGGACGAGAGGAAATAGAGTTACTCTGTTCTCATGACTTGTGATTTACTGTTAAGTTTGATGGCTGTTTTCTACATTCTCACTCCTGCTTGATGCTGTTTTGCAGGTGATCCGTTCCACTCGTCCTCTGACTTCGATCTGGCTGACGATGGAGGTAAAAATGTACAAGTGCTGGCAAATTATTTAATTATGTTATTTTCTGACTTTTCTCAATGATGTTTTTTTATGGCATACTGTACTCAGAAGCTTTCTTGTGATATGCCATTTTAAACATTTTTAGGCATTTTAAAATTTGGCCATTTTTGACAAAAAACGACATGCTATAGTATGACTTTTTGTTTTTCGTCAAATTTTGGAAAGCTTGTAATATGGTGTTTTTCTGTCGTTTTAGGAAATGTTCTGCTATGATACATGTCAACAAACTGTAATAAGACTATTTTTAACATTTTTAGGCATTTTAGAGAACGACCATTTTTGCCAAAAATCAACATGCTGTATGCTGGGTTTTTTTCTCAAATTTTGGACATTTAAATAAGACAGTTCGGTAATTTGCCGTGACAATCTTATTCAAGTTTTCTTTATTGTTGTTTTCACATACAGAGTATTTGGTGCTGAGACAAAAATATACACAAATGTAAAAATAGTGAAGTTATCTTCATGTTTTGGCATTCAGCTGTTTGAGCAGCTGACAGTATAGATATAAACATAGATGTGAACAGTTTAACAGTTGTGAGAATATGAAAATACAGATGTAGATAATGTAAAGTATAGCAAACCAGTGACCTCAGTGGTATTAATTGTAAAGGCACAGAGGTGATGATGGTCTGGGATAAAATGTTGATGCAGGGTCGTCGTGGAGTCTCCATGACAACAGCAGAGAGGTGGAGTTCAGGTGGTGTGTGTCAGCCTCAGATTTACTGTGGAGGTGAGGTGCTTTTGTGGTTGGTGGCAACAGAGTGTTGAGGGTGGAAGGAATCTGTAGCAGAGCATGTTCTGAAGCCTCGTCGTTCCTGATGGAAGAGGCTCTGCGTGCACAGCTCCTCTGAGAGATGATCTTCTCAGCAGCCATCACTAAAGTTGCAGGGACTATGCTATAATGATTATTAATTATATATTTCATGAAGTTTTCATTAGCATTTTTAGGCATTTTAAAGTTTGACCATTTTTGACAAAAAACAACATGCTATAGTATGACTTTTTTGGTTTTCTTCACATTCTGGACAGCCTATAATATGGTGTTTTTCTGTCATTTTTGGAAATATAAAGCAATGGCATGCATCAGCAGACTGTAATAGGACCATTTTTAGGCATTTTAAAATTTAGGTGGTGCTTCTTGCTGAACCTGTTAAGAAGTAAAATGTATTAAAAAAAGTTTATTTTGTGTGTAAAACTGACAGTTTTTTTCTCTCTGTTATTCATCAGAACGTACTATGGACTTTGAAGAAAATGAAGACTCCTTGTTCTCCTCCTACTCTTCCTCTCTTCCTCCCACCTCCTCCCCCTCCCTGGACCCCCTCCCTGACAACGCCCTGCTGAGGATGAAGCCTGTCCACACCTACTCCCGAAACAACAGCCAGAGCCAGGGCCAGAACCAGAACCACACCGCCTCTAAACCTCCACCTGGACCCTCTGTGGCCTCCACCTCCTCTGTTTTCCCTTCAGTGTCCGATTCAGACACCTCCTCGCCCTCTGCTGCGCCTCCCCCATCGCAGGGCCCCACAAGCTCCAACATGACGCTCTCCTCCCTCCCTGCTCCTCCTCCCTCCTCATTCGCTCCCCCTCCCCCTCCTTCCTCGTCCTCTGCACCTGTTGCAGACTCTCAACCGCCCCATTCCTCTTCCTCTAACCTACCTCCTCCTGCTGACTCTGCTGCTGCATCTTCCTCCTCTGCTGCTTCTACTGCAACCTCTTCTTCCAACTTTCATCAACCTTCTCCCCCCTCCTCCTCAGTCCTCCCACCCAGTCATGCTTCCACCTCAGACTCAAACCTCTCTGACCCTCTCCCAGGTGGAGTGTCCTCCCGCAGGGCCCCTGAACACGTAGCCCAGATGGCCTCTCAAAGCCTCCAGCAGCAGCGGGCCAGCAGGATGCTTCTGACCTCGGTGTCCCAGTCTCTGGAGATGCTGGCTCAGTCCGTCCAGCTACTGGTGGAGAGCCAGCAGGAGTTTGTGCAGGAATCTCTGCTGCTGCAGAGGGAAACGGTGGACATCCTGAGGGATTTCTCCAACACGGCGCTGACTATGCTGAGAGACAAAGCCAATAGTGGACAGTCCACACACCATCATCCCGCTGCACACTTCTGAAAAACGCACATGAACAAACTTTCCATAACAAACATGAGCAGGTAACTACAAGCCAAGAGCAGGTTAAACGTGGCAGCAGGAGCAGATTACAGATTCTGATGGTCGAATCATGAAAGAGATAGCTGATATTTGACTTTACTAGCTACTGTGGCTGCTGGACAGAAAAGTTCTTTCTCCTGTTTCCCCAAAGGCACAAACATGCAGTTTTAGGGCCTGATCTCACGGGCTGTTTATTTATGTGCCTGAATCTTTCTTTTCCTTCTGTATTTACTGTTTTTGAGCTGTCAACACATAAACACAGATGAACTGACAGGATTTTTTACTTCTTAAGTGCACTGGGACACTTGGTTTAAAATGTTAACTGTAATGTATCAGTAGAATATATAATTATTAACCCTGCGTTGGAGCTCCGGCAGCAGCTCTGCATCAGAGCCTCCGTCTTAATGTTGGACTGTTGGACGCTCAGCTGGAGGACAGCGTGGCAGGATCTGTTGAGACAGAGCAGGACACATAATGTCATCATCACTGATGTCATCTCCACCACATCCTGTCCACATGCTCACACAGGCTGTTGTTGTGCTGGTTCATGTCTGTGATGCAGAAACCACTGCTCCTAATTCATTGTAATACAAGTGACATGTTTTGTTGAATTTACTGCTGTGAACAAAAAAAATCTTCTCTAATTTCCAAAACGGTTTATTTAAGTTTTTTTCTCGTTTATCCTCCTGATCTTCTAATCGTCTCGCAGTAAATGTCACCATCATAAAACGGTCTTACAATAACATCTTTCATCACAATCATTTCTGGGACAATAAATCGTCTAGTAAAGCTGTTATTGTGACAGGTCAACATCTGAGCCTAGAACATGTAGACACTCTGCTGCCAATCTTCTTCCTCGTCCAGCTCATAGTATTGTATCTGCAGACCCCCAACCTGAAAATGCAATATGCTCACATGCAGATTGCTCTCTGACGAAATGACTTGTAACTGACGGCTGTAACACCAGGCTATGTGATGTGTCAACAACCAAATCCTGAAATAAAGGTTTTATTAATAAAAGAAGACACACTTGTTCGCAGTGTTTTCAATTTCTTTTCCAAGTTTAAGTTTAAGTCTGGTTACTTCCCTTCCTTAAAGGGACCGTTTGGGAATTTCGACATTAAGTAAGTATTAAGTTGTATTAAATACTTGCCAGTAGTGTGGTGGATGCTGAGTGTACTTTCTAAAAGACATTCTACATTATGTGACATGCTTATGACTTTTTGTTTTCCCTCAAATTCTGGACAGCCCATAATATGGTGTTTTTCTGTCATTTTTGGAAATATAAAGCGATGACATGCATCCTTTTTTTTTTATATATATACGACAGTTCAGTAATTTACCATGACAATCTTGGACTATTTTTAACATTTTTAGGCATTTTAGAGAACGACCATTTTTGCCAAAAATCAACATGCTGTATGCTGGGGTTTTTTTCTCAAATTTTGGACATTTAAATAAGACAGTTCGGTAATTTGCCGTGACAATCTTATTCAAGTTTTCTTTATTGTTATTTCCACATACAGAGTATTTGGTGCTGAGACAAAAATATACATGAATATAAAAAAATTGAGTTACCTTCATGTGAGGTTTTGGCATTCAGCTGATTGAGCAGCTGACAGTATAAGTAAACATAGATATGAACAGTTTAACAGTTGTGAGAATTTGAAAATATAGATGTAGATCATGTAAATTATTGCAGACCAGTGACCTCAGTGGTAATTATACAGTAGTATAAGTAGTAAAGGCACAGAGGTGATGATGGTCCAGGATAAAATGTCTATGCAGACGTAATTTGTAGACACCTGGACTGTGGTTCTCTGGTTCGGACTTCTCTCAGATAACATTCACCTAACATATTCCCCAGTTAAGACTTTAAATTATTTTTTCGTCAAAAATTTCTAATCTTGTCCCTTTGAATTAAAGTCCTGTGAACCACACATCCACATATTGTTCCTACCTTCTCATCGACCCACGGGAGCAGTTCCTAAAACTGCTCATTCACAACGAAAAGCTTCACTCACCAAATGACACAGACTCAACTGTCAGACAACTTCATTTTTGAAGTTCATTTTGTTTTGTAATGTGTCAGTGACTTTTCCATGCTCTTTTCTTTAATATCAAACTCTCTGTCTGAATGTTTTTCCGTCTCTCTCTCTCTCTCTCTCTCTCTCAATATATATATTTGTTGGCAGAAGGGGTTTTCTTGGATCCGCCAGCCCATTGAGGGTTGGTCAAAGGGTTCCCCTTCCTTTTATTGATTTTTCCAGCCCACCAGACCTTTTGTTTATTTGTTAGAGTTTTGATTCCTCTGGGTTGTTTTGTTTGAATATTTTATAATAAATCATTGTTTTGCATCCATCCTGACTCTGGTAATTATGTAAGATTTCCTTTATTGGGAGCCTTTGGTAGGGGGTTGTAACAACAGCATTTTAAAAACGTATGAGAATAAATGATGCTTGCATTAAGTGGAGTGTGTGAGTGTCTCAGTGTGTTCGTACAGCCAGCTTCTGGACTTGATTCTTTCCCCTTCAGCCTCTTGGTTTCTGGGGAAAGTTGCACTATGCTGAGAAGAAAACACGCAGCTGACAAGAAGGAAACTGCAGTAGAAACAAGAATGGAAGCAGAAGAGTCAATCACATTTTGCTCCGGACCCAAACAGAGCAACAGATAACTGGAAGTTGAAGTCATGTTGATTAAAGCTGCATTCATTGATTTATTGGCCACTTTGGGGAACAAATTAAACAACACCTGAAGTAGTTCTGTTTTTGCAAAATATGGCCCAAAATGCAACATTAGAATTTTGATCTCCACCGAGATTGTGAGGTTGTTGAGAGTTTGTATTGTTCTCTGGACTTTTACCCACACTGGCTCTAAAATAGGTCTCCTCTAAAATCAGTTAGCATACTTTAATACTTCACTGCATTATTAATCAGATATTAACACTTCAAACAAGACGTCACCACTTTGGATTCAATTTTTATGCTTGTTTCTGATTGGCTGAAGTCTGTTTTACACTTCTTGGCTGAAAATGTCTTCCAGTGATAATCACAGATAATACATATCAACAAAAGATCACACATTTTATTCTGAAGAGGCCAAAAACGTCAGTAAACGTAATAATGGACAACCTATAATATGGTGTTTTTCTGTCATTTTAAGAAATATTCTGCTATGACAGACTGTAATATGACTATTTTAAACATTTTTAGGCATTTTAAAATTTGACCATGTCGTGGCAATTTTGACAACTGCACTAAGTTAATGGGTGAGCTGGCCAAACACAAGTTCCTGTTTCCTCCGTGAGTCAAAATTCATGAGGCTGTTGTGACCCCTGGACCCTCCCTCTTGGGTTTCTGACAGTTACTCCAGTAGGAGGGCTGTTTGACCATCCTGCAGTGTGCGAGCTGGCCTGACATTGTCCGTGGTGCTGTTGATTTGGGCAGTCGACTGCCCAGTGGTCAGGTGTCTCACAAGTGTGGCAGCCACCAACAGGATCGCGACAGTCTCTTGCCCAGTGGCCTTGTTGTCCACAGACAAAACATGTGTCCATTGTATGTCCTCTACTGCTTGAAGTCTGACCTCGACCTCGAAAAACTCTTCTTTTATAGTTGTTTGCTGTTCTCTCATGGAAATTATTCCTTGAATAGGCCTGTAGCTGAGCCATCTGTAAGCGTTCCTGAAGTTTTTGTTTTTTATTTTGTTCATTCTCCTGGTCCTCACATGCCAATTTTTCAGCATGTCTGGCATATATCATCATGTCCTGCAAGGTGTTTGTGGCCAGAGCAATGCACAGTGTTTTCACTCTGGTTTTTATATCAGGTCTTAGTCCTTGCACAATTGCATTTTTTAACTGTGGCCAGTATGGAGAGTCGTTCTCGTTATCCGGTTCCTCTTGGCCACTATGATCTCTGAAGATTTCAGTCATCCTCATGGAAAAATCATTGACACTCTCATCTGGTTGCTGTCGTGTACTGTGGATTATTCCCCAATCCATTTTCTTTTGGAAATGGGTAGAGATGCGATCTGTCAGCTCAGTGATGGCAATCCTGTAGGGGTGACCAACAGTCCAGTTGTATTCCACTTTGTTACCTCTCCAGTCACCCCTGATCATTCCCCATTTCAGGTGCAGTTTCCCTCGAATTATGTTTTCTAATTCTTGGGTGTTGGGCCGGTATTGTTCAACCAGTTGGAGCAGGGCTTTTGAAAACTTTTGCCCCCCCTCTCTGGCTGGATCAGGGAGGTCTGCAATAATTCCATGCCGTTCTCCCGGACTCCATGGTCTGAACACATATGCCGGTTGGCCTTCATGGTTCAGCACCTGTACCATGGGTGCTTGTACTGTAATTCCCATGTCGTCGTTAGGCTGCTCGCATGAAGTGTATCCATCAAGGGGTGTGTTTTGTGCCTGTGGCAGCAGTGGTTCACAGCAAAGAGTAGGTGTGGGGGGAGTTGCAAATGAATCCTTTTGTGTGTGGCTGCGGGTGCTGTGGGCTGGTGCAGTCGGTGGAGGTGTGTTGAGGTCACGCAGTAGGACAGATTTTGGTGAGGTTGCATCCTTCTGGTCAGCCTGGCTGTTGTATGGTGGCGGGCATTCTGGGTCAGGGGTAACAGCTGTATGACTGCACGGGAGACGGTCTAGGTCTGTCTCCAGGCTCGTTGTCACTGGAACAGCTGTAACAGCTTGGACAACATTAGATGTTCTCTCTTTCTTTTTCTGTTCATCCCTCATCTCTGCTTCATTTTCCCACAACTCAAAAGCCTCCCAGTCAATTCTAGCCCTTTTATGTTTCCTTTCATATTTTTGTAGTCGGAATTTTAGAATTGCCAGCTGATTGGTGCTGAAACTACCTTCAGTTGGAAATCCTAAATATTCCCACAGGTTAAGCTGTTTACAAGACCGCTCACCATTTTTTTCAATCATGATTTGTACCGGTCTTGTGAGTGGAAGTGATGGGGTTGTCTTTTTTGCCAATGCACAACCCATGTTTATAAAGTATTAAGTTAAAACTCACTAAAAAAGGATAAATGTTAACTTAAAGGAAAGGAAATAACAAAGGATCACTAATAAAAGGAATGATGAGAACACAGGATCAATGGCAACAGCTTTCACACCTAAGATTGAGAACAATTGTGAACTGTTGACACCTCCCTTCCAGTCTGCTTCACCTCGTTCTGTTGTATAAGGTGACAATGATTGAGTCACAGTTTATTCAATTGTGGCTAACTTTAACTTAATCATGAGTATTTAACTTAATCATGAGTTCCACTCCAGCCCTCTACCATGAATTATGAAAAAATAAATAGATAAACTATGAAAGCCAAATAAACAACAAAAGGAACACAACTAAACGCCCTGGGGTTTTTCCCATGCAGTAAGTCAGCACAACTACAATATTTTATGAGTCATTTGCGGCGGCTTGATAGAAACAACAGCTTCTTCTATGCATAATTCCCAACTATACATATATCAAATTGCTTTAGTTGAATAGAGTACTGGCTCACCCTTCGGTCCGATCACGCATTGAGTAGTTCCAGGTCATCCAGCAGGCGCTCATGCATCTCGCCCCTTTGGCGTCCAAAAGCTTTTCCCCGGGGGGAGGTAAATGAGTTTCAGGGTCAGTTCCTCACCTGCAGATTTATCCTGGTCCAACTCAAGTGGTGATCCCGGACAAGCCCCCAAACTGTCGTGGCAATTTTGACAACTGCACTAAGTTAATGGGTGAGCTGGCCAAACACAAAGCACTCAATACTCTGTTCAGCAAGTTTTATTAGCACATTCGTATTCCATACATCGCACAATTCCGAATGGCTATTTTACAATACAATAAAGTCCCGTACACCACTCGACTTATGACTGTTGCACTTTCCAGCATTGGCTTTTCAGCAAGACTCAATGCGGCCCTATCTTCCTGGCCTAAACATCACATCAGGACAGAGCCCACTGGTCAACACGTTCCCCTCAGTCATGGTGTTAGAATTGTTAATTTCACAGAGTCAGTTCCCACAATGCCTTGTGTCTTGAATACCAAGTAGGTTGACGTCTACTTCCCACCATGTGGGAACTGTCCCACCATGCAGGAAAAACCAAATTTCCTTCACAACCATTTTTGGGAAAAATTGACATGCTATACTATGACTTTTTTTTACTCAAATTTTGGACAGCCTATAATATGGTGTTTTTCTGTCATTTAAAAAATATATATAAAGCGATGAGCATCAGCAGACTATAATTGGCCAATTTTTTTTAAACCATTTTTAGGCATTTTAAAATGTAATCATTTTTGACAAAAAAAACAACATGTTTTGTACATAATAATGACATGACAAATAAAATATATTACTGAGAATTTGTTGCTTATTATTATTATTATTATTTACAGATGAGAAGAGATCAGCACCATTAATACAAAGTCACATCTTGTAACTTAGGAATTTATGTTTATATTATTTTTTATTCCTATTATTGTTTTCTGTTTTGTTTCTGTTATTTTTTCCCATCATCTTCAAGTTGTTCTGCATGTGTTAAAAAAGGAAAAATAAATATTAACCAAACTTGTTGGACCCCGAGTAAAAAGTTGAGGCTTGTATTGGAGAAGTGATTCACTTCTTCCACATGTTGCAACATGATGTTGGGACAGTGAGGGCTTCAGGGACGGTGATGGAGGTTTGAATGTCCACTTACAGGATTTCAGGTTTTCTGTGATAACTGTCTGTGTGCTATATTACAGGCTATGGATGAATGCTTTTCCTTTTGAAAGAAATATAATGAAATTAATTTAAAAACAGCAGGAAACGCAGAACTGATGGTCAAAACCACACAAAAAAGAAAGATAGGTAAAAGACGGAGAGGAAGCAGCTCGTCTGATGAGCTCAGCTGATAGGTCTGGTGTTTTTATCTTCAGCCTTCACTAATTGATAACAGGGGCGGCTGTGGCTCAGTTGGGAGAGTTGGTTGGCCCCCAACCGAAGGGTTGGTGGTTCAATTCCCTGACCATCGCAGCCTACATGTCGAAGCATCCTTGAGCAAGATACTGAACCCCAAATTGCTCCCGATGCTGTGTTCATCGGTGTGCGAATGAATTCCCAATGGTGGCAGGTGGCACCATTTAGGGTAGCCTCTGCCACCAGTATGAATGTGTGTGTGAAAGGGTGAATGAGCGCAGTCTGTAGTGTAAAGCGATTTGAGTGGTCGCAAAAGTGACTAGAAAAGCGCTATATAACTGCAGGTCCATTTACCATAACAAGGGGTCAAACTTTAGGGGTTTATTTAAAAAAACAGTAATATAAGAAGCTGCAGAAAGTGTTTCAGAGATTCATCACGTTACCTTTAGCTTTCTGCTTCATATTTAGAAATCAAATATTTATTTTAAGTGCTTTTAAATAAAGTTACAAGATAACAATAATAAATAATAATAATACAGTACTAAACTCACTCACAGAGAGGTTTTATACTGGCTAATTTCGTTGTCCTAGTACTTGTTACTCTGTGCAATGACAATAAAGGCGATTCTGATTCTGACATCAGAAGTTACAAATAAATTCCTCTAAATAATGTGTTTGATGTCCTGACAGAAAGCAACCCAGAGCTTTGTGAGAGTGAACAGGAAATAATCATTTTTAAAAAAACTGCCTGCTGTCCTGCAGAGTTCCGTCTCAGCTCTTCATTCTGAAGAAGACACTTAGAGGACATGGACCTCAGAGCGCTGACTGTGTTCCTGTCTCTCTGCTGCTCAGGTAGGACTGTTTCATGACAGACATTAGAGAGACAGAGAGCTGAGAGACGCTATGGCTACAGACTGTGTGTGTGTGTGTGTCACTATATTTTATTTAACATAAGAAAAAAATCTATTATAATCTCCCTGCAGCAGCAGAGAAGATAAAGATGTATCCAACTATAATATATTCAGATGACAGAAACTTCTGTTAACAGGAACATTCGAAGAATTTTACAGTAACTTTACATATTTTATGAAGTGATGTAAAGTAGGCTGTTAAATTAAATCTAATTTTATATTCTCAGTCTCTGTATGGACATTGTCTGATAACATTTTGCTTGAAATGATAAACAAAGTAAGATACGATAACTTTTTATGCAGCCTAAGTGAGTAAGATGACCTCTGTGCTCTTCTACCCATTTTGTGTTTATGTAGGCCTATACATATTTATTTAATTTATATTTATTTCCGTTAAATATTGTTAATAAGCCTGCTGTTCGCTGTGATTTAGCAATTTTGTCTTGTATTCATTTTTACTGATATTAGCTTCCACCTGCTCAGCTGTTAAAGCACTTTGTAAACACTGTTTTTAAAGCTGCTATATAAATATAGTGATTATTATTATTATTATAATTAATAACATAATTAGGCCTTTTTAGCTAAAAAAATTTTTTTTTAAAATGTAAATATAAAAATGGTGAGGGACATCTCATATCTCATAATTTTGACTTTTTAATTTAGTAATTATGACTTTTTATCTCATAATGACTATCTCATAATTTTGATTTTTTAATTGAATAATTTTGACTTTTTATCTCAGCATTATGACTTTTTATCTCATAATTTTGACTTTATTTAAATATGACTTTTTATCTCACAATTATGACTTTTTATCTCATAATTTTGACTTTTTATTTAATAATTAGGACTTTTTTTATCTTATAATTATATATAATGTAATTTATGTAAACATTGTTTTTAAGCTGCTATATAAATAGAGTGATTATTATTATTATTATTATTAATAATAACATATCTAGGCCTATTTAGCTATAAAAATATATTTAAAAAATGTAAAATGTAAAAAAGGTTAAGGATAAAAAAAAATCTTGCCTCTTGCTGTATCTGTCATTTAAAAACTTGTTATTTCCATGTTGATATTTGATTTCCCTCCTCAGGGCTCTGGGCTGAACACACTTACAATCTCACAGGTAAAGGAGAAACAATAATCTTGTTTTCTTTAATAAACAGCAGTAACTGTAGGCTACCTCGTGTCTTCCTCAGTCTATGGTCTTCCTTCAGCGGTGCCTGATGTCATGCTGGTGGGAGGAGCCAGTCCCTGCTCAGGTAGACTGCAGGTGAAGCTGGAGGACAGGTGGAGAGCGGCGAAGAACTCGGACTACTGGTGGCTGACGGCAGCAGCTGAAGTGTGCAGGAAGCTGAACTGTGGTTCAGTAGTTTCTCTGCGGAGATTGCCGAAGGACTCCGAGTCTCAATGGAATAATGGAACCCTTCGCCCGTCTGACTCTGTGTACGTCCATCACAAGTTGTCTGATAAAGAATTGGTGATCAACTGCTCAGGTCAGTCACTTCACAGCTGCTCGCACACTTCAATCAAATCAAATCAAATCAAATCAAATCAAATCAAATCAAATCAAATCAAATCAAATCAAATCAAATCAAATCAAATCAAATCAAATCAAATCAAATCAAATCAAATCAAAATTACTTTATTTATTCAGCGTCCTCTTTGTCTTCTCAATATGAAAATATAATATGTATGGAAGCCCAATTCAGCCAGTTATTAAAAATAGAAATGAAACTTGGATTTTTTTTGCCGAAATTATGAGATAAAAAATAATTATGACTTTTTATTTCACAATTTTGACTTTTTAAAAATCTCATAATTATGACTTTTATTCTCACAATTATGACTATTTCATTTAATAATTATGGCATTTTTTAATCTCACAATTTTGACTTTATTTTAAATCTCATAATTATGACTTTTTATCTCACAATTTTGACTTTTTTTTTAAATTCTCACAATTATGACTTTTTATCTCATAATCCTACATTTACAGTTAGTCATTTAGCAAACGTTACTCTCTCCAGACTCTGTCAGGCTGGTGAATGGGACCAGTCTGTGCTCAGGCAGACTGGTGGTGAAGTCTGACCAGTCTAACCAGAGCTGGTCCTCAGTGTGTGAAGAGGATTTTGACCAGCAGGATGCAGAGGTGGTCTGCAGGGAGCTTGGCTGTGGGGCTCCTTCAGTCCTCCAGGGGGCGCTTTATGGAGAAGTGGAGACTCCAATGTGGACCAAAGAGTTCCAGTGTGGAGGAAATGAGTCCTCTCTCCTGGACTGTAGAAGCTCAGGATCAGAAAGAAACACCTGCTCACCTGTCGGACTCACCTGCTCAGGTAGAAAAGCAGCTGAAATCTCAACAGTCACTTATTCTTCTGTCCCCAATGATTCACCTGTCTTTACTGCTTCACCTGTGTTTGTTCAGACCCTGATGATGTCAGGTTGGTGGGAGGAGCTAGCCGCTGCTCTGGCAGACTTGAGCTGAAACACCACGGAGCCTGGAGAGCTGTGGACAAGATCAGAGACTCTGTCTGGGACCTGAAAGTCACAGCTGTTATATGTCGACAGCTGGACTGCGGCCCCGTTGTCTCAGCGGGGAGGAAAACTAATTCTTCAGACCAACCCGTTTGGTGGATCAAGTCCTCCTGTGTGCAGACTGAATCTACACTGAAGGAATGTGTGACCACCAGAGATGAATCCAGCTTTTCCAGCCTGGAAATCACCTGCTTAGGTAACACCTTTAATGACAGCTGTGGTGAAGGTGATGTTGATGAGTGACATTA
Organism: Centropristis striata; assembly: GCF_030273125.1. NCBI lineage: Eukaryota > Metazoa > Chordata > Actinopteri > Perciformes > Serranidae > Centropristis > Centropristis striata. The sequence goes on from NC_081520.1 coordinate 26,403,120, forward strand.
GTGTGCTCAGCCTGTTGGAAAAATCTGTCTCTCTTCCTCTATCTCTCCAGACTCTGTCAGGCTGGTGGATGGGACCAGTCTGTGCTCAGGCAGACTGGAGGTGAAGTCTGACCAGTCTAACCAGAGCTGGTCCTCAGTGTGTGAAGAGGACTTTGACCAGCAGGATGCAGAGGTGGTCTGCAGGGAGCTTGGCTGTGGGGCTCCTTCAGTCCTCCAGGGGGCGCTCTCTGGAGAAGTGGAGACTCCAATGCGGACCAAAGAGTTCCAGTGTGGAGGAGATGAGTCCTCTCTCCTGGACTGTAGAAGCTCAGGATCAGATAGAAACACCTGCTCACCTGTCGGACTCACCTGCTCAGGTAGAAGAGCAGCTGCAGCTCTGGTTTGTCGTCCTGGTTTAGTTCCTCTGCTAATTATCTTCCTGTGTCCGCTCAGATCCAGAGAACATCCGGTTGGTGGGTGAGGCCAGCCGCTGCGCTGGTACACTGGAGGTTAAGAGCCAGGGGGACTGGAGACCAGTGGACGACTGGGACTCTGAGTGGGACATGACGTCTGCAGCCGCAGTGTGCACACAGCTCCATTGTGGTTCTGCCGTCTCAACAGAAATAAATAGAGATTTTCCAGACAGACTCGTGTGGTGGATCACAGCGTCCTGCGTCCAGTCAGCAGCTGCACTGTCGGAGTGTGTCATGATGACAGATTATGATGAATCCTACGTTGGCCTGGACCTGATCTGCTCAGGTAACACCAAACACTTTGAGTCACACTGTTGCTAAAACACAGTGGTTCTCATGTAGGAACAGCTCAGTGAACAGAACTCTTCTTCAGTGATTGAGGAGAATCTTATTTTTAGTTAATTTCAGTTTTTTAAAACTTTGAAATTATTTTGAGTTTGAAAATTCAGTATAAATTACATGCAAGAGGCCCATTGTACAGAAAAAGTGATCACTGTTTTAAAAAAACACCAAAAGAACATGGGTGCAGTGGTTAGCACTTTGGCCTCATTGTGGGTTTGAATCTGGTGGCTCTTCTGTGTGAAGTTGCATCTTCTCCTCCCACAGTCCAAAGACATGTTTAATGAGTGACACGTGGTCCTCCTAACTACTTCTCTTCCAGCATTTCCATCATTTATTTCCTCTTTAAACTGTCTTTTAGAGCCTAACCAGGAAGATTTCTGCCCTAAACCTAGCTCAGTGGTTTTGTAGCCTAAATCCACAAAAACTTTTTTTTACAACCGCAAACAAGCACTCATAGGAGTCTATGGCTGGTGCTGACAAAAGCTTTATTCTGTGGTTCAGGTCGGAGATCTTTTGAAAGGCACTAACGTCCAACAACGGGACACAAAAACATAAAGCTCTGAGTTTTCCTTTGGTCTTCTGGTTCTCAGTGCCCCCCTGCGTGGTGGACCTGTGAGGCTTTTTACATGACGTGGCTCCATCAGCGGACTAAAGGAAGATTTCAGATGGATGTATCAGCTGCAGAAATGTAAAATGCCAACATTTCTCGCTGGTGGCTGGGCTGTATCATTGTTTATCTGCTTTCCCATTTTTATAAACAGATTTGCTGACTCGGCCAAACATCTCCTTGTCCTCGGCTGATGGGGAGCAGCTGGAGCTCCAGGTGCTCACAGGCTCCGACTTCAACATCTCCTGCTCTACAGAACCACAGTACCCAGGAGGCTCCTTCCAGCTCATCTTCACCTCCACAAACAGGGCCAAGAACCACACCCTGCCAGCTGTCAATCACTCTGCACACTTCCCGTTCTTTTCTGCAGGCCGCACCCACCGAGGGGAGTACCGCTGTGTTTACCACGTCTACGTTTTCTCCCAGAACTTCTCCTCTGAGAGCCGGACGCTCCGCCTCGCTGTCTTAGGTAACTTCACTGAGAATCTGAGTCAAACAGATAAATGAGACACTGAGTATCTCCACATGCTTCACAGGACTAACTGTCTGATTCAGATAAAACTTGTGCTGTTTGCGTGTAACAAAATCTACACTTATCTAAAGTCCGCTCTAACTATCTCTGTCTGTTTCTGGAGAAGCTTCTTTCAGTCTAACTGATATCTGGCTTCCTCGTGCACAAATGCTGTTCCATGCAAAAGTCCAAACCAGAAAACATTTATTACATTACATTACTTACTTACTTACATTTGAAAATATTTAAAGCCTGTTTATTTTGCTGCATCTACCAGTAGTGTGTGTAATAATATCTCAAGAATAACCCTTGGTAAAGTTATTGTAGCTCCTGACAATCAGTAAATCTGAATCTGTATATGTGATTATTTGTGTTAATCTGCTTGATAATTTGACTAAAACATGAGTTTAAAGAAGAGAAGGCAGCTTCACCTTTAGTGAAACTGGTTTGATGTGTTTCAGCGTCTGTGAGCGAGTTAATGATCCGACTGGTCGTCCTGCTGCTGGGCCTGCTGCTCCTCATCACTGCCCTCTGCTGCAGCTCCAAGGTACTGCACCTCTTCATTCTGAGCAGAACCGGCTTAACCCTGTAAGACCCAGTGTTGCAGAATTACAACAATTTTGGTTATCCCCAAAAAACCTCTAAATTTTTTTTTTTTTTTTGGTTCAACCACGTTAACATGATCATTGGGTCCTATTGTTTGTTCTCACAATGCGATTGGATCCAACATTTGTATATAACGCCCGCCCCAGGGTCAAGAAGTCACACAACTTCCAATTTTTTGATCGAGCAACATCCCTTCGATTTACTGGACTGGATTAATCTGATTCAAGTAAGTAAAATGCTTTGAATATTTTTTTTTGTGTTTATTACAGTGTCTAGAACATGAACATATGTAGTGTTTGTGGAAAATGTGCCCTACATTTTATTTAGAGCTTGTTTTATAAGTGTTGCAATATTACAACGTTGGGTCAGAGTGGTAGTCAAAACAGCCCTGTTTTTGAGAGGAACTTCAATTAAAATTTTCACAATATAACTTTAAACTACACATGATTTACACATTCTAGCCTGAGCCTTATATTGAATTACATATTTATTGTATTAGAAACTAAAGTGCAAAGATATATTGCTGTATCTAAACATTTTTATTTACTTATAATGATTTTTAACCACCTTCAACACTCGCAGTATTTTCTCCTTATCACAGAATGCAGGACTTTTTACCAAAGAAATTCTGTTTGTGCATGTCTGCCCTTTGTCTTAGTCTCTATTGATCAGAAAATGCTCCTATCAATTCATAGTCAAAGCAGTTGTGGGGGATGCTCCTGGTGCACTTGTTGCATTGTTCTGGAACAGGTGCTAATGTTCAGGAATGTAAGGTGTGGTTGTAAGGTGGAGGCTACATGCATTAGGATGATAATCACAGTCTACGATAGGTCAATCATACAGTATTGTATGGCCTGTGAAATGTGTGAATTGGCTACTTCAGTGCAATGTGTAAACACTTCAAAATGAAATCAGTCTCCCCACCACCCCATCTTTCCTGCTCGTCATCCGGAATCTAGTAAGCATGTGTGCTATTTGTATATACAGTGTACATTTGTTTCAATTTTATTTTTTCCATTTCAGAATGCCACCAGCAAAGAGAGATCCTCGATACAGTGTGCAGGACGTAATTTCCATCGTCCAAAACGGAGAGAGTGATGTGGACCTGGATTTTGACGACACTGATGCAAGTGACGGATATCAGAATAAGAATCAGATAGCCACCAAAGATAGTCACCAAAACCTACATTGCCATCGGCAGGCAACAGGAGCCCAGACGCAGCAGGGAGCCCTTCGGATGCTGTAAAGAGACCATCCTTGGGTGATGGGAGTCCAAACGGTCCCTCCTCCAAAAAACATGTGCACACCCCCCTCTGGATGTGCGCAGAGACCTCACTGGACACTTTCCATACAAGACGACAAGAGGACGCTGCAGACGTTGCAGTAAAGGGTATACAAATACCCAATGCAGCAAGTGTGATGTCCGCCTCTGCTTTTCAGAGGACAAGAACTGCTTCTGGGACTATCACTGCAACTGACTGCAACTTAAAATGTAAATAATGTAAATAAATGTCAAAGTGCTTGTTTGAATAAATCACACTTCATAACAACATGACTAAGATTATTATTCATGCTATATACTGGTTTGGGAAAAGCAAAACCCTGCAAATGAATCCTTAGTTCTGTACTGTTGTTCAGACAATGAGTGGAAATACAGGAGATTCTGCTACCCATTAAGCCCAACGTTGCAATATTACAACGTTTCCGTAAAAACTTACTAAAACATAAAATTTTTGAAAACACTCCATTTTCACCCCCAAAGGCCTCCTACAACAACATCTTAATGGTTGAAAATTTTTTTTTTTGCGTTTTTCTATATCTGGGTTTTACAGGGTTAAAGGAAGTTTTTAGCACGATGTATTTAGTAAGTTTGCTGTCATGTCTTTCCAGGCCAGCAGAAGCCAGAAGTCAGGATGAGAGAAGAATACTGAGGTGAAAGATGAAGGATTCTGAAGGTTCAGAGGAAAGAGTCTCTCAGAGAGAAGAAAAAGATCTCATCTACTCCTACGGAGTCACTGATCACCCCTGAAGTCTCGTCTTCACCTGCAGTGGTTGGTTGCAGTGTTGCACATCTGAATAAATTACTGTCACATTTTAAGAAGCTCTTATTAAACTTAAATTATTTTAGTGATTTTTAATATATTTTAGATGTTAAAAATGTATAAATGCATCCGTCTGTCCAAGACGTGTTGTCGTCTGCTCAAATTTCAACAGACGTAAAGTGCAAATGTGGAGGGATAAGAAATATGTATCATATATGTCACATATTGTATCATGAATTTATAATTAGATATGGTACTATTCTATTTGTATTTTGTATATAAACAGACAGTTGGATGCATATTTTGATTAATTTATATTTTGATAGTTAAATATATCAATATATATATATATTATTACAGTAAATAAATATGTTAATTACACTATATATTTGATATGACCATATGAGTAAAACATTTTTATTTTGGAATGTGAAAATGTGTTGCTCTGCTTTCTACTTTGTGTATTATTACTATTATTTTCTTTTTACATGTTTCAAATAAACTTCAATCAATGTATATATTTTTTTCTTGATCAAAGAAAATATTTTCTTCATTGGCATAAATGTTACATTAATGCTTAATTACATCTCACCTGAATAATTACATTTCATACAAGACAAGTAAATATATTTAAAACAAATATTATTTTACAGCTGTAATGGATCAGAAACATTGATTATGGAGCTTGTTTTTCCTAATGTATACCAACAGTCAACATATAAAATATTCTCCCCACATAAATAGGTTGTTTATTCAGGATATATATATATTATTTGGTTGATCTTACATCCTTAGATTTTTCACAGTGAAATAAGAAGTTTAATTAATTGAAATGAAGATCAGATCAGAATGTTATTTACTTCTGAGATGTAGTTTTCATTATTAAAATGCACAAACAGTGAGTGTGTGCCTTTTACGTTCCTGCAGTCACTGTGCAGGAGGAATGTTGAAGCCTTGTTGTGTTTGGACCTTTGTGCAGAGGACCTTTGTGTGTTTAAAGAGCTGATCCTTTGATTCTCATTGGGTTCAATGCACAGTCCATCAGAGAAGTCTTTAAAGCTAAAACCATGAAGTTTGCACACAAACGTGGCGGTCAGGAGCTCAACAAGGAGCTGAAGAAAGATTCTTATTGGTAGGTCAGCTGATCAGAGAAGATGAGGACAAACTGAGTCAGTTAATAAATGTTCCACAAACATTTCCCTCTGATTCTTAGTGTAACAAATTAAAAGTTGACTAATGTTCCACAACCAGTCCAAAGACACCAAAACAAGCTTTTAAGTGAAGTAATAATTTTCCCCCTTCGGGCCTCCCAAGTGGTAGAAACGCCAATACGGCTCTGCTGGAACACGTTTATCTGATGAACATTTATTTCTGATGTTAAAAACAAGATATCAGTAAATGATTATCCCCTGCAGCTTCCTGTTAGCAAACCGTGAGCACTGACGTTCAGACAGAAACCACACTGGGCTGATGACGAGATTAAAAGATAGAGAGGAAGCTGCACAGGAGAGTTGAGCAAAATGACAACACAGCGACTGGACATGGATCCCGTACGTGTGCTGATGGTGCTGCTGTGCAGCTCAGGTAGGACCCACCGATCATGAAGCAAAGTTTTTCATTTCTGGTCAAACAAGATCCGGAGTTTCCGTAAATATGAGAAATTTGGGTATAAAATGTAAAGTAATCTGGATTTGTTAAAGCAGGAAAAGAAGCATTAATCACATTAATGAGAGCTTTCCTTCATTTAATGATTGTCAAGTTAGCTTTAACTTTAACTTTTGCCCGTCTCTCCCACACACACACACACACACACACACACACACACACACACACACACGTGGTGTTTCACGTTTTGAATTCTGTTTTTAAATTGTCCAAAGTATTTTTTTATGTACATCTTTATCAGTTTGGTTCATCTTGATTGTCAGACTCTCAGTCTATCAGTAACCACATGAACACAAGTTCATCAAAATAAAATTAAAATATGTTGCTATAGTTAAACCAATGTTTCGTGTCGATACATAAAGATCTTCAGGAAGCTCAGACCTGACCAAGCCATCAACACAACTCCTAGTGCAGGCCCTTGTGACATCATGTGTAGACTACTGTAACTCTCTCAGAGGATCCAGAATGCGTAATCCAGCTGCAGCCCCATCACATTCAATATCCTGTCTTCCGCCCCCTCGTAGTGAAAGGCTCCTCCTGCTGCAGGGCCTGACGTCTCAAACTAAACTCTTTTCTGTAGCAGGGGCGTCTCTAGGATTTTGACACATGCGGGGCTCAGCCCAGAAGAGCTAAGCAGATGCACCCGAAATTTTTTAGACATGGAGACATTCTCCACATACTCTACAGGTACCTGCTCTTCTGGACTGAATTGAATTAAGGCATTTCATGGTTACCAGTATTACCAAATAGGCTAGCAATTTTCACCAACTTCATCATGTTGAACATACCAACAGCAACCATTCAGCAACAGTAAACATTGAGATGTTTAATGAATCATGCGTTTTACTTCAAACATTTGTCTTGTACAGTATATCTGTCTTAACTTACACTCTTGACTTCACATCTTGTTTTTCTTTTTCTTTCTTCAGTCATCATGTACAATTAGGTCTCTGCATTAACTCTTACTCTACACCTACTGTCTTTGTTCATTTCTTGTTTGTAACTTTTTACTTTCACACTTGCATTCAGAGACAAATGCTTGGTTAAGTACAGGGGTGCACTGCAAACCTGTCATATCACCGCTGAAAAAGGTGAAAATGATGCAATCCCATAACCACAGATCATCAAATGAATGACCCATTTAGAATTTTGATTGCACCCATGTACTGACATTAGCTGGCTAGGTAACAACACATTGTTTTTCTATTTAACACATTAGCAACTACAGTAAAAGAGGCAGGCTGTGTCTGCTAGCTAACTAGCTGCTATCATGCATGAAAAAGAAAATAAACAAGATGGTTCGACGTTATAGCCTAACATTAACTTTAGCTACTTTCCCCTCTAGATTCATAGATTGTGTACCTAAAAATAATTAAGCTTGGGCTTCTTCTAGAGTCTAGAAGAAGCCCAAGCTTAATTATTTTTAGGTACACAATTCTCACACACTACAATTGCATTTACATACAGATGCTAATAATAAAAGATTGTTTTTTTCCCATGTAATATCAACTAGCTGCTAGCTAGCTAACGTTAGCTACTTCCCCAAGTAGTTCCAGCTGCAACACTCTTTTCGAAATTATACATTCTTACATCATTTCTATTTTTTTTTATTATTATACTATATTTCTATTCCCATTACCTCTGTGATTGCTGACCACCTTTAGGGGGAAAAACATGGAAATCTTTTTCTGTGACATAGAAATCTTGTTAAACTTCAGCTGAACAGCTTGCTGTTGTCAAGCCTGCCTGTTGTCAAGTGCGCGTGCTGCCTGACGCCGCTGTTTTGGGTGAATGACGTCACGTGCGAGCTGGAGGTGCCAAAGCCAAAGTAGTGGCTTTTTATTAATTAATTGTTACTCAAACCTGTCCAAAAACACTGTTTTATCGAAGCATCAACATAGGATAACTGTAGTTTGGAATGTGATCTGGGACCAGTCTGTGTTCAGGCAGACTGGTGGTGAAGTCTGACCAGTCTAACCAGAGCTGGTCCTCAGTGTGTGAAGAGGACTTTGACCAGCAGGATGCAGAGGTGGTCTGCAGGGAGCTTGGCTGTGGGGCTCCTTCAGTCCTCCAGGGGGCGCTTTATGGAGAAGTGGAGACTCCAATGTGGACCAAAGAGTTCCAGTGTGGAGGAGATGAGTCCTCTCTCCTGGACTGTAGAAGCTCAGGATCAGAAAGAAACACCTGCTCACCTGTCGGACTCACCTGCTCAGGTAGAAGAGCAGCTGCAGCTCTGGTTTTACTAATTGGAAGTCACTTAATTTATTTTTGATTGATTATTGTCCTGTCTGTGTTCAGAGCTTGATAATGTCAGGTTGTTGGGAGGAGCCGGTCACTGTGACGGTACACTAGAGATGAGACATCAGGGAGAGTGGGGCCAGCAGTGATTAACAAGGACTTTAAACTGGACCAAAAGTTAGTATCTACAGTGTGTCGACAGTTGGGCTGTGGTTCTGCTGGTGCAACTTCAAATGAATCGATGTGGTCCATGAGCCATTATTGTGTCCAGTCTGAATTGTTACTACGGGATTGTGTATCGGAATCTCGTTACACTGAAAAAAAACCCAAAATGGAGGTGATCTGTTCAAGTAACCCTGGACAGTGACACATGCTTGCTATTAGGAAACAATAAAGAGGAAGGAGGAATTTCATATTTCTCATGTGACCTTTGTGATCTTTCACTGTGTTCACAGATTTTTTCTCTGAGCCAAACACGTCCTTTTCTACCAACATCGAGGGCGTTTTTGAGGCCGAGCAGCAGGGAATCCGCCTGCTCATAGGTACGGACTTCAACATCTCCTGTTCTACAGAACCACAGTACCCAGGAGGCTCCTTCCAGCTCATCTTCACCTCCACCAACAGGGTCAAGAACCACACCCTGCCAGCCGTCAATCACTCTGCACATTTCCCGTTCTTTTCTGCAGGCCGCACCCACCGAGAGGAGTACCGCTGTGTTTACCACGTCTACGTTTTCTCCCAGAACTTCTCCTCTGAGAGCCGGACACTCCGCCTCGCCTCTAGGTAACTTCACTGAGAATCTGAGTCAAACAGGGGTACAAGTATTATTTGTTTGAATCAGATGAAATGTGATGGGGTACCACCTGTTAGTGTGTTTCACACTAACAAGCCTTTAGATTTCCTGCTGCTGTTCAGAATCATCTCATGCATGAATGAATGGATGAATGAAGTGCAAACAAAATTGAATTAGGTATAAAGTCGGATTGCTGATGTCAACTGAAGTTTGTCTTCATTTTAAATTAATTTAGTGTTGGTTTATACAATTGGATTATATGTTTATTTTGTTGGGAATTAAGGATGTCACTTTTATGAATAAATGATACCTTGCATTGGGCTTCAGATATATAAATAAAAGAGCGTTATCATAAATGATATCCCTCCCATAAGGATATCAAATATGTAAGGTTGAACCTGAGCAACACTTGTGTGGATCTCACGGTTCAAAAGTGTGGTTAGATGGCTATCAGAATTATTAATAATTATCAGAAATAATTAAATAACAATGATTTATTCTAAATAAACAAGTAAAAGCAAATAAAAGCACACATCTGTGGAGTATAGAGTTCTTCAAAGAGTCTAATCTAGTGTAGGCTTACAAAAGAGAGAAAAAGGTGTGTGTGTGTGTGTGTGTGAGAGAGAGAGGCTTGTCACACAAGAGACATAAAATTCATGCTGTGAAGGGATGACTTGGCCTGGTGGCCGTGTGGCTGTGTGAGCTGCTACAAAACTGTAGAGCAGCAGAGCTCTGCAGGAGATGAGGGTGGGCTGGTGAATCCAGGCCTCTGTGTCCCTCTAGTGGTTCAGTGGAGAAAGACCGCGATCAGAAGACTGATCTGATTTAACAGGAGCCCCCATGTGGTGTCACAGGTCTCTTGACCAATGATGTGACCTGTAGGAATCATAAACGCAAAGCATTCTAAGAGATGTTCCTTATCAGAGAACAAAATGGAGGTATAATGCCATTTTGGGAGTTGAAACAGAATGCTGTTGCATTTCAGTCTACAAATGTTAAAGTTCACAAATGAAGATTCACCTGTGGTCCGATCACGACAATTTGAACACCTGACAGCATTTTACATTTATTAATTGCATGAAAATGCATTTAATGTCAATGAGAAATAATAATTAAAAAAAACGTACAAACATCAGCTGGGAAAAGTGAACCGCTACCGTCAGTTTACAGGCAAGACAAGCAACCAGCTGCTCAGCTGCAGCACATTGAACTGCATTCAAACCAACCTGCAAATGTGATTTTAAAAAAAAATGTTGGTCGTCCTTTCCTCTTTAAAACCACTGCTAACAACACAGCGTCTGTTCATGTCTGGATATGTTTTCTCTCAGCTGAACGTGACAAATTAACTGTGTAAAAAACACAAGGTGTTAAAGCTGAAAATAATTTGAACGGAGCAACTTTAAAAGGAAAGTGCTGCACATGTGTTCCTTCATGAGCTGAGTTAATAACTGTGAATCTTTCTCAGTGCTCGATGTGATGTTCGGTTCCATCCTGTTTGCCTTCTGCAAGGTACTTCAAAACTCAGTGTTCAGTGTACTTTGGTACGTTTCAGATACTGTCGGGAAAACAAAAGTTACTATATATCAAAGTCAACATTTCCTGCAAAGCCTTCCTCTTTCCTGGTAGGATTTTCATTGTAAAAATCTGCAGAAAATGCTGTTTTTCACTTCCAATTGTGTAACAGAAACAGAAAACAGGCAGAGCAGAGTGGTGAGGAGGACATACTCATCATCAACATACCATTTATATTATTCAGGGCTCCAGACTAACTTTTTGCATTGGTTGCACTGGTGCGCCTAACTTTTTTTTTTAGGTGCACCAGCACAAAATGTAGGTGCACCCAAATTTTCCATTGCCTCGCCTTTAATGCCATAAGGTCACCTTGTTATCGTTCTCCATAATTTTCATATAATGTGAATGATTTTTAAACAAGAATAAGGTGTAGAGAAATGCTTGTCTTTATTTCATTGAACTGCTCTCACTAAAAGCAAAATTAGAAATATTTAAAAAAGTGTTTAAAGTGATTCACTAAGCTCAAATTGAACATTTCAAACTAAAACATGAAGCAAAATAAAACAACAAAAAGGCAACAAACATCTTTCTATATTTATAATAAATGAAAAGAAATTTTTTTTTCCCTTTCGTGATCTGTCTTATCGATGTTATTAAAGTTAAAAAAAAAACAGAGTCTGTCAGCAAGAAACACTTTTACATCGTTTTGTGGTGACTCACAATGTAGAGACATTCACTAAGGGCTGCGGCCCCTTTAAGAACCAAACAGGAGAGCTATCTGTTAGATTGTTGGGCTGAGAAGTTGGGTAAAATACCAGAGCTGTGAAATTTCTGCATAACAATTATGCTATCTGACAACGAGAACAGCAACAATGGAGCCGCCGCTCCGGCAGTCAGCGGTGCTAGCGCTGAGGCTGCTGTTAGCGCTGAGCGTGAGTTCGGTCACAGGAGAACACAGAGAGATGATGCGCTTGCGAAATAAATTCATTTTTTTCACCTGGGCAGCGTCAGGTGCACCAGTGCGACCTAGAAAAATTATCAGCTGATCACCTGAACCAAATCTGATTTTATGAGGAAGATTATAAGAACCACTGCTGTAATTAAAAATTGAGATTATCCCACCAATAATGATTTCTAAACTCTTCCAAAGTTAAAATATTAGTGAATTGTGTTGTTTAAAAATGAATATGAACATGTTTTCTTTGCATTATTCGAGGTCTGAAAACATGAAAGCATCTTTTTTGTTCTTTTGACCAGTTGTCAATTTCTGCCAATAAATGCTCTACATGGCAATATTTTAATTTCAAATATATATATATAATGTGTGTGTTTATATATACGTGTATATATATGTATATATATGTGTGTATATATGTATGAGGGGCCGTACAAGCCATAATTCATTCTGGTCCTCTCACACACATACATTCTCCTTAATCATACATATATTTTCACTCTCACACACATACATTCTCCTCTCACACACATACATTCTCCTTACACATACATATATTTTCACTCTCACACACATACATACATTCTCTTTTCATATACATATATTTTCACTCTCACACACATATATTCTCCTTACACATACATATATTTTCACTTTCACACACATACATTCTCCTTTCATATACATATATTTTCACTCTCACACACATATATTCTCCTTACACATACATATATTTTCACTTTCACATACATACATTCTCCTTTCACATACATATATTTTCACTCTCACACACATACATACATTCTCCTTTCACATACATATATTTTCACTCACACATACATATATTTTCACTCTCATATTTATACATTTTCATATTATAAGTAATATACGTATGTAAAAGGAAAATGTATGTATGTGTGAGTGAAAATATATGTATGTGAAAGGAGAATGTATGTGTGTGAGAGGAGAATGTATGTGTGTGAGAGGAGAATGTATGTGTGTGAGAGGAGAATGGCTGCATGCCAAAGCCCTTAATGTTCGCCTCCTCTATCCTCTATCCTCGCTTGAACCGGAAGTTCTTTCGCGGGCGCCATCTTTAAGACCGTCCCAAAGCTCTTATTTGTAATCGGAGGATAGAGGATAGAGGATAGAGGAGGCATATCGGAGGAGGCACAAGCGAGGATACACGAGAGAATCCTATGCGGAAGTCTTTTAGCGGTGGCCCCGCCCCCTGACTCGTTGAATAGACGCAGCAGCTGATCGGACTGATGTTATACATCAACATCGCTGTAGTTTGATACCGGAGTGAAGACAGATCACAGATTAAACTAAAGTGTGTCACCACAAGTTTTATATTTTATTTATATGATTCACCATGTAATTAAAATCTGTTTTATTGTGACTCTGAACAACAAAAACACCACAAACATATTTCTACATTTATAATAAATTAAGAGAAAGCACGAAAAAAAACGAAAAACAGTAGAAAGTATGAGAGTCTGTCTGTCAGCAATAAACACTTTTACATTGTTTGTCATTTTCATCAGTCCCACGCGAAGCTGATCATTACTGAGTGACATAATTTATATTTTACCTTAATCATCTAACCTAATAAAATATTGGCCGGTGTTCAGCGGACACAATCATGTTCTGGGATATTAAATAATTAATTTATCACCAGGATCGTCTACTACGACGGCGTATTAGGGCCAAATATGAAAAAAAAAAAAAAAAAAAAGGAACCCAGGAGAGAGGGACCCAGCCACCATGGCATGATTAAAAACAGATAACATGAGGTGATGTTACGACATCACCACATTTCATTCCTTTCTACCTGCGGGATGTCTCTTCTTCTCCATCACTCGCTCTGTTTAAGGTGTTTTATCAGAGTGATCCGACTGACGCTCCCTCCTCCTCGCGTTCACACGGAGCGCTGTCTCTCTTTCAGACCTCCTCTGCGTCTTGTTGACAGTTACAGTGTAACGTTCGTCTAAACTTTTTTCACAGCAGCAGGTTTATTGTTCCCAGCCTTCATTCCTCACGGTCATCCTCATGTGATGCGTCTTTACGCGTGCCATGGAGCCGGGTTTATGGAATCTTTATTCATCTTTTTGAAGTGTGTGTGTGTGTGTGTGTGTATGTGTGTGGCACCGGACGGACCCAGTGAGGCATGGGCCAGTATTACCCCCCTCCCCCGGGTCCGTATTTTTTTTTCATACTTGGCCCTAATAGTTGTCCTAATACAGCAGCAAATAATAATTAATAAATTATATAAAGGCATCCCCGTGCCCCTGAGCTGGACACAGTTCACAGTATAAATACACAATGGAGGTTGTTATTCATGTGCAGGTGTTTGTTAAACAGAGAAAACACTTATTATTATTATTATTATTATTATTATTAGTGCATGTCTCCAGCTGTTAAAGCGACTGACAGCTGATCCAGCTGTGATCCGCTGCCGCCGTCATTAGAAACGGACGTCGCTTCACGTGACGCGTCGGAGGGAAGGACGTCCCATTTGTCTTAAATCGTTTCCCCTCTCCTCGCTTCCCTCACTTGCGTCTCTCCATGCATCCCCGGTGGGCGGGACTAAGACGCAAGTGAACGGCGCAAGTGAGGGACGCATAGATGCGAAATAAGGGCTTTGGCACGCAGCCAAAGTATAGTGGAAACGGAAGGAGTATAGTGGAAACGGAAGGCAGCATTTATCGTCTACATACTCCGGTACAGTAGGTGGCGGTATACACCTAATAAGCAATGGTTGCAACCCGCCATAAAACCGAAGGAAGAGGAAGAAGAAGGTAATTTATCGCTCTGTGATTGGCTGAGAAGCTCAAGCAGAGTCACGTTCAGGTCAGGTCACAATCAGCATGGAGGGGGGAGATGAGACGCTGTAGGTCTGCCCTGATGTCCAGTCATGACAGGTGGAGGCAACAGAGCATAACTGTTGTCAGCCCTGGTTCTTTGTCTGGTTTCATGAGCAGTAAGCAAACACTGAAGACATCCATACAAGGACTCTAATGTATTGACTGCAACTCTATTTCTTGAATCTTCAACAAATCTTGAGATTGACAGAAATCCAGATAAGGTTTGAATGTGATCACGAAGTTGTCCATACAGCCTTTCATGAACAAAAGAATCTGTAGTTTCTCCTTGCAGTCGTTCAATACATTGTAAGACATTGTTAAAAAAATGTCTAATGTCATCTTCATTGCTACTTACTCCAAAAATTAAAAACTGCAACAAATAAGAAAACAGGAAAACTTTGAATAGCTTCATTGTAAAGTTCTGCTATTTAATATCAAGTTAGGATAAGCTGAGTAAGTCTGCTCCAGGAGGAGGAGCTATATATGTGAGAAGTATATATGTGTATGTGAAAGGAGAATGTATGTGTGTGAGAGTGAAAATATATATATATATATATATATATATATATATATAATATATATATATATGTGTGTGTGTGTGTGTGTATATATATATATATACATACATTAATTTGAAATTAAAATATTGCCATATAGAGCATTTATTGGCAGAAAAAAAAATATATATATATGTGTGTGTGTGTGTGTAATATATATAGTTATAGAAAGAAATGTGTTCTCTATCAGGACAGAACCCTTGAAATGTATCACATCTTTTTCAACAGCTTCCTAAACAAACAAGTGAAAAATTTAAGCAAATGAAAGAAAGAGATCAGTTACAGGTCTTATTCTTGGTGTGGACGAGTTCAGGGCTAAAATAATTAATGTGTAGATGTTTAAGTTGGAACCTCATTTGTTTCTGGTTGGATGTATTTGAACAGCTAATGATGAAACAATGAAAAACGTATGAGAATAAATGATGCTTGCATTAAGTGGAGTGTGTGAGTGTCTCAGTGTGTTCGTACAGCCAGCTTCTGGACTTGATTCTTTCCCCTTCAGCCTCTTGGTTTCTGGGGAAAGTTGCACTATGCTGAGAAGAAAACACGCAGCTGACAGGAAGGAAACTGCAGTAGAAACAAGAATGGAAGCAGAAGAGGCAATCACATTCTGCTCCGGACCCAAACAGACCAACAGATAACTGGAAATTGAAGTCATGTTGATTAAAGCTGCATTCATTGATTTATTGGCCACTTTGGGGAACAAACTGTAAAATATGGCCAAAAATGCAACATCAGAATTTTGATCTCCGACTCCAACTCACGTCTCTCTCTGAGCAGGAATATTATTCTAGTTGAGAGTTTGTATCGTTCTCAACAACCTCTTTTACCCACACTGGCTCTAAAATAGGTCTCCTCTAAAATCAGTTAGCATACTTTAATACTTCACTGCTTTATTATTAAGATATTAACATTTGAAACAAGACGTTACCACTTTGGATTATATTTTTATGCTTGGTTCTGATTGGCTGAAGTCTGTTTTACACTTCTTGTCTTCCAGTGTTAATCACAGATAATACATATCAACAAAAGATAATTTTATGTTGAAGAAGCCAGAAACGTAAGTCAAAGTAATTTTGGACAGCCTATAATATGGTGTTTTTCTGCCATTTTTGGAAATATTTTGCTATAATATGTATCAAAAGACTGTAATAGGACTATTTTTAAGGTTTTTAGGCATTTTTAAAATTCTACCATTTTTGAAAAAAACGATATATGACTTTTTTTTCTCAAATTCTGGACAGCCTCTAATAGGGTTTTTTTCTGTCACTTTAAGAAATATTTTGCAATAATTTGTATCAACAGACTATTATAATACTATTTTTTAACATTTTTAGGAATTTTAAAATTTGACCATTTTTGACATTTTTGACTAACCCTAACCCTAATCACAGATAATACATATCAACAAAAAAATCATTTTATTTTGAAGAAACGTATGGGACAGAGTCATATCTAAGTAAAACGTTTAAATCTACTGCTTCAGATTTAAAGTTTAAGAGCTGTAAAAAGTGCAGCTGTCATGTTACAAAATGATAAAATAAAAAATATTAGCTTTATTTGCAACGACAATCTTCATATTCTTAATTTGTTTTTTTTCCACTAGTTGAGTCAGATGACGCTCTAAACCTTTTTACTGGAGCAGAACGTCTGATAACCAGCTGTACCTGTGGTCTCTGATCAGGGCTCTGTGGATCCAGACCTAGGTACAGACCTAAAACATCAGCTTGCCTAAACTGTGTTTAGCGCGAGAATCCTTGTTGTCGCAGCCTCGTTTCTCAACAGGTAAAAGTGCGAATCTTGTGAAACATTATTAACCCTATAAAGCCTTAATCATAAAAAACATAGCCAGAAAATCCTATTTTTGTAACTGAAGTATTTTTTGAACCTGCTGACAAAAAAAAAAAAAGTATAAATTTGGATGTATGAATTCTGATTTGTATCATATTTGATACATCAGGTCTTTTTGGTGAAATTTGTTGCTCACAGTTTGTTTTTCTTGAACTAACAAAAACATATAAAACCTAACATTTTGAACCAATTAAGACTTTGACTTCCCATTTAACATTTTCCTCAAACATACAAAATATATTTTTTTCATATTACACAACATCATACATCTGCTGATATGAAGTTTTCATGCAGCAATGACAGATCCACCAGTGAAACCAGCAAATTATTCTTGCTACATCTGGTGTTTTTGTGCAATTTGTTGCTCAGTTTGTTTATTTTCAACCCCTCTGCAATGCTCAATTTTTTTGCCATCTAAAAATACAAACACAAAAAAGCTAATTATGTTCTTTGTTCTTTGAATTGTTCAAGAGATATCTCAATTTTACTTTAAGCAAACCTAATTATGTCAGTTAAACCTTCACTTAGTTTAGCTAAATTAGAAAAATACTTTATGTTACTTCATTTGATGCATAATCTATGAAATGCAATAAAATGATAATTGACAAATTTTCAAATAAGTTGTCAGTAATACCTGCTGTATCAAATGTGATACATCCATTTTCAACACGGTTTTACTATAAATTAAGTTATGAAGTATTAATTGATTTTACATTACATCAGTCCACTAAATACTCCTATTGAAGTATCAGTAACAATTTGAAATTTTTTCTTATCTTAACTTTTCCAAAATTGACAAAAATATTCTTGGAAAATGACGTGGGTCACTGATTGACAGCAGGCCCTGATTCCTAGTGGATTATCCAGGAACTGCATGTATCTGATTGTATACATCAGGTTTGTTAGGGAAAAGAAGTATCACATATGGTGTCCAGCATCACTCAGGGACCAATCCAAACCCTCACATATCTTAGTGAGAAGCTCCTCCTCTTCCTGACAGGCTGCAGACATTCTGCGGATGTTTCTAAAGCCACCAGTCACCATTAAAAGTTCTCGGTTGGGAAATGGAAGCAGCAATTCATGCAATCTGAAAACATTTATCTCCACCTAACCAAGACAAGGAAATTCAGCTTTTGTGTCAACACTGACAATCCGTTTGTTTAAAGCACCACACACAAACTGAAACACGTCACAACACACATCAGGTTTACTGGATCTTTGTATTGAGACACGGCTGTGAGGAAGAACCTCGACACGATTGTTTCTATCAAACATTTCCCCGACTGCTGAGTGTAAATCTTTTGTGGTGTATGTCTGACACCCACAAGGTCATCTCTACAGAACGCTGCTTTGAAGGAGAGGAATATTTTTGGAAAAGTGAGATGAGAAGATCAACACTCCAGTAGAAGTCAGAGGTGAACCAAAGACTGGAAGAATGGGGAACGGCTCACTTCAACCTAAAGGACAGAACAGGTAGACTGTCAGCACCAACCAAAACCACCCATAAGAGTTTGTAATAACAGCACACACGTCATTAAACGTAAATTTATGGTTCACTGTTGTAAAAAGCTGCAGGTTGGTTGAATTTCTGCTCCAAAGGCATTCCAACACACACACACACACACACGCACGCACACACACACACACACACACACACACACACACACACACACACACACACACACACACACACACACACACACACACACACACACACACACACACACATATATATACATATGAATGAGAGCGTGAATGGTTGTCTGTCTCTATATGTCAGCCCTGTGATAGTCTGGCGACCTGTCCAGGGTGTACCCCCGCCCAATGTCAGCTGGGATAAGCGGAAAAGGATAATGAATATATATGTATATATATATTTTTTTTTTTTTCTTTTTCTTAGTGTTGTCCCATTCACACTTTAGAAAGGGCAAAACAAACACAAATGTGAAAACATACTGGAGGGGAAGCTTTGACAAAGCTGTAGACACACTCTACACTACACTCTCTGTGAAGAGAGTGTAGTGTAAAAGATGTGACTTTTGATCTTGTAAATTGAATGAATTCAATGAACAGTTGAAACAGAAACTCTGTTTTGTGAGCCTGAAGCTGCAACAACACCACAGGAAAATGAGGAGACCTGCAACCTGCTCACACAAACAGACTTCACGCTTTTAAATAACGTGCATTGCATCAATCAAACAGTGACCCTACCGGCTGCAGGACATGGTAAGGTTCACTGCTGTAAAAAAAAAAAAAAAAAATGAATTTGTGCTCCATCAGCGCTTCTCTAAGGTTAGGGCCAAACAGTTCCTGGCTAGGCTCTAAAAGACACTTTAAAGAGGAAATAAATGATGTAAATGCTGGAAGTGAAGTAGTTAGGAGGACGACGTGACTACTGGCAGTGACATAGTTCAGTAAAAACCTGATGCAGGAAGTTAAGAGATGTTTGAATCATGCTTTTCTTACCGTTCTCCTGGTTTGTTTGCATAGATGTGCAGTTCTTCTGTATTCCTGAATCACATTGTCGTATCACTCTGGTGTGAAACGATTTAGTTTTTTTTCTCCACCTCGGCCTTCAAACTGGGCATTTTATTGGAAACAGTATCATCTAATACATTTTTAAAATAAAGCGTCAAAGTTTTTATTTATCTGCTGATGAAACAATCCATGTGTGTAAAAAAAACAAAAATGATTCTGTGTGTGAACACAGTTGGCTCAGCCTCAGTAAAGATTGACTGGATGTATTCATCAGGGT
This sequence comes from Centropristis striata, assembly GCF_030273125.1. Lineage (NCBI taxonomy): Eukaryota > Metazoa > Chordata > Actinopteri > Perciformes > Serranidae > Centropristis > Centropristis striata. The sequence continues at coordinate 26,422,873 of NC_081520.1, forward strand.
CGCCAGCAGATAAGTTCTGTTTCAGTTTAATCACCACATGCACCTTTTTCCAAGAAAAATACCTTTTTATTTCATTATAAATCCACATAATTGTATCTATGAAAGCATAAAATCCCCATTTCGCATGTTGTTGTGTTTTTCCTCCTTATTGTGGTCACTTGTTTCGTTATATTCAAAGTAAATCATGGGTATCAAACCATCGAAGACTGTAAGGTGTATGTCACATACAAACACAGACACTGTCAAACGGCAAAGGGGGAGCAAAGGGGTGGGGGTGAGGGGGCGGGGTGGGAGGGTGGGGCAGCGCAAGTTCTGCTGGCCATCTTTTAAAACCGCTTAATACATTTAACTATCTCGTGTGCCAGCTTTAGTAATAGGAACACTTACGGTGGAGTTCACCAGTGTTTCGGATAGGTACAGGTGCTGTCCAGTGTCCAACACAACATCAGAATTCACCATCAAATGTCTGTGCTTTGAGTTTGGCTTTGAATAAATCCTTGCAGGAGTTCCTCAGGGCTCCGTTCTCGGGACACCAAGGCATTTTTTTTCTTTTGTTTTAATACTCCGACATAGAGAGAACCAATCCACCATGGACGCACACACATGGATTATTTCAACATTATCTAAGTCATTCGCAGCCAGAAGAGTTAGATCGGTAATACTGGAGAGTATACTATTGTTCATGAGAATGAGCGAGAGAGCGACAGAGAAAGAAAGAGAGAGGGAAGGTGAAGACATACGTTTAAAGTGCCAGAGAAGTTCACCGTTTAGTTTGACAGTTTGTTGTTATTGATGCTTTGAGACAAGACGTTGACAATGTGCTCATATTTTCAATCCAAGGCCCAACATGAATGTTCTCTTCGACTGCTAAGAGATAATAGAGAGGTGTGCTTTTGGAAGTCTGCATTTTCTCCCGATATTGTAATAATGCTGTCATAATACTGTGGTAATCCTTTGGCATGTGACTGTATGCTGGGGAGGAGAGGAGCGGTGCCACCGAACCGTCGACAAACCACACGATCCTGGAAAAATGTCATGAAAAGGGTTTTTTCCGTAATCCATGGTAATCCGTTCAGCGTATTCCCAGAGCAGCATTTAGTGTCCGCATGGATTCAAAATGCAGACGCTAAATCCACACGACACCCTTTAGAGCCAGATCATCAGATACTTCCTTCAGAAAAGAAGAAGAGATTTCGGACCAGTTTCCTCTTAAGCACCGAACACGAACCTGACCTGTATCCCACATGTCCGGTCCCAGCGGCATGGAGACTTCTGCATGTCAACAGGACGGCTTTGTGTCCCCCACGTCACAGGGGGCTCTGGTGAAAGTGGCGTCAGAGGGTGGGCTCCGTCTCTGGGGCGGGTACCTGATCGTCGGGGCTCATTAGAAGGATGTGACCATGCAACCCACTGGGGCACCTGAAGAGAGAGACAGGCACAGATCACTGATGGACTGAAATTAAAAAGGTTGTGTGTGTTCATCACTTTAAATGTTTGGGTCAAATGAGCCAACAGTAAATCAATGAAACTGTCCAGATGAAGCCATGAGCTGCATTCCAGACAAAGTTAGGGGTCGGAATTTCCCTGTTAAAATTTTGAACTTCCGACCTCAAACTCCACCGGGCCTGTCCACACGGTGTCAACACCCACCGGGAGTGTTTAAAAAGTGCCGCGTCTTGTGTGTGGCATAGTGTTTACCTTACTCCCCTTACTCCCCTAGAGATTTAAAGACAAGCTCAATGTGGATTCTGTTTATGGGCGTTAATTGAGCCAGGAAAACTACATTAAAACACTTAACCTTCTATGGTACGGTGTTGCCCTGAGACAACATTTTTGGCCTGTCAAATTTCTACAATGCATCTTTTTGAGTAATGCAATACTTTAAAAAAGAGGGAAGAGTATAGGGAACCAATAGCAATGCTTTCATTTGTTACAAGACCTCCAGGAGGCCATATTGAAACCCTTTTTTGCAGACTTTTCGAAAGGAAAACAACTTTGCCATTTGCGCCACAAAAAGCACTCAAAACGTCATTTCCTGGTCCTTTTCCATCTCGGAAAATATAGTGAGTAAAATATGCACTACAATGGCAAGCATGAGCCTATCACATGAACATAATTTAAATAGTAATAGCGACATTATACAACAAAGAAAATAAAACTACCTCATTGGCCGCATCGAGGGGATCAATATAAACCTTCATGGAAACCCCGCACCATCAGGAAACAAAAAAGAAAAATACTTGCAAAACATAGAAAAACTCCTTCTTTCTCTGTCATTCTGTTTCTTCTGCATGTGCATGCATCAACAACATCAACCCTCCTACAATCAGCAAACAATAGTTCCACTATTACAATAACTTTTAATATTAATTCTACAAATATGAACTTTACTTTTTATCTATTGTTTATTAAAACTGCTTCTGCTGGCAGTTACAGATCGTTTTCGTCAATATTTGCTCTTCTACCATCTGTAGGCTTTGTCGTTAAATGTCTTTTGTGTGATTTAACTTGTGCTTATTGTTGTTTCATCCCTTTTATGCTATAGCCTGTGTACTTCTATTTACTGCCTAAATTACAGTTATAAGCTACGTGAATGAAAGCTTGGTGTCTGTGTTTTAGTTAACAAAAGCATTTAGCCGTAATGTTGATCTAGTGACGTGAAATAGGACCCGGAGTCTGCTCATGGTGTTTTATTTAGGAACAACCAGATTCGCTCTGCAATGTCTGTCTGACTTGCTGTCAGAACGATCCGCTCTCTGTCCAGCTCGATGTGTACTACTCGCATCCGGCGTCAAAAATAGAACAGACGTGTAATTCACGCACAGCCGAGTCTCGAGACACGTCTGAGTCTGAGCACTACGGAGCCGGTGGAGGTTGATACATTGACTGTAATGGCCGCATATTACTTGTGATGACTCGACGCTTACACGACGTGCCGCGGACTGGCCCGGTGGATTTTGGGGTAAAGGTGCAAACGCCAAACGTGAACATAAAAAAATAGCTGACTGTGACAAACTGATGTTTTTCTTTTTGTGTAAACACAACTGAACTCCCAGCAGTGCAGCCTCCTGCACATACAAACGATTATTTATAGTTCATAGGAACTTCCACTTAGAGTGGCCTTATATTGCATTTTGAGGTCGGAAATGTTGGAGTTCCAACTTGTCTGGTATGAAACTAGAAGACCTAACGAATCTGTTGGTGTTCATCATGTCATGATATCCTGTCGGCTGGGAAAGTTACGCTACATTTTAGCGGGCGAAAAACTGACAAAGAGGTCCCCTAACCTCTGACCTTAAGATATCTGAATGAAAATGTATTCTATCGGTACCAGCAAGCCTCCTCTTCACAGACCACTTTATGCCTATAACAGTTTGAGGGAAAAAAACATGCAGTTTTTCTCTGTTATTGCTGTAATTGTGTCCTCTTATATGTGAATCTTTGTGCATCCTAAACAGTCTGTGAGCTGCATAAATCTGGGCTGACTGGAAAGCTGAGACTCTTGTGGATTCAATGCATTTCCCAGCAAAATAAGGTTTTTTTTATTTTTCACAAATGTTGGCCTCCTAACTGGAATTTATTCTGTTTTCTTCCTATTACTGAACTTGTTGTTCCCTTAAAGCGTGCACACTCCTCGAGTATTTGTTTGTTCTATGTTATTTGAACCTACACACTTGAGACAACCCAATTTTTTGGGACAAAAGTAAGCAGAGACATCCTCTCCTACCTTGTCCAGAATCACAAACACACCCCACCGTTTCTGCAGGGGTCTATAAAGTTGTTTTTCAGCACTGATGACTCAGCGACTGCTCGGCCAACTGCTGAGATTTCAGGCTTTAAAAGCCATTTCCTGCTTTGAAAACTACCCCCTTCACACCCACAAACTCTTTTGTACCTTTATCTGTCTGGTAAATAAAGCAGATGGTGAAGCTGTGCTGTGCCGCATGGAGAAACACCACTAATAAAGGTGCAGGAAAGTGAAGTTCTTCAGCTCTAACTCTGCCAGCAGGGGGCCCTCAAGGTGCAGACAATGCAAATAACAGAAGGAGATTTATACAAAATCAAGTCATACAGAATTCTACACGTCAATGACAAGACTCTGCAGATTTTTGTTTAGTTTCTCACTTTAGATAATGGAGCCTTGATTGTGCTTATATAATAATAATAATAATAATAATAATAATAATCAAACATGAATCTTGGGTTTTAATATCGCAGTTAACATCAGACTGAAATTACATAATTAGGTTAAAAGTTAAAAGAAAATCAAAAAACAAAATGATATGTAAATTAATACGCTAATAAAAGTTAAAGTGAGTATCAGTTAATGTATGAACACAAAGAAAAGGTCTGCAGCTGGAATCTGCTCCACTTTTCTTTTAGTTTGTTCAGCAGTTTATTTCTCGTCTGCTGCAGCTAAGAAATGAGATGTCGAGCTGCAGGAACACAGCTGTCTGCAGACACGAGATGATGGAGGAGAGGAGAGGTGATGATGGAGGAGAGGATGAAAGAGAGAGAGGAGGAAAGAGGAGAGGAGGGAAGAGGAAGAAAGAGGAGAGGAGGAAAGAGGTGAGGAGGAGAGAGGAGAGGAGGAAAGAGGAGAGGAGGGAAGAGGAGGAAAGAGGAGAGGAGGAAAGAGGCGAGGAGGAGAGAGGAGAGGAGGAAAGAGGAGAGGATGAAAGAGAGAGAGGAGGAAAGAGGAGAGGAGGAGAGGAGAGGAGGGAAGAGGAGAGGATGAAAGAGAGAGAGGAGGAAAGAGGAGAGGAGGAGAGGAGAGGAGGGAAGAGGAGAGGATGAAAGAGAGAGAGGAGGAAAGAGGAGAGGAGAGGATGAAAGAGAAGACAGAAGTTGCAGAACAGAAAAGAAACAAATTAAGAGGGATAAAAATGGAAAAGGGGCATATAGAGGGAAGTGAAAAAAGTGTTAGGATGATAAGAAGAGAGGGAAGTGATGGAGAAATAAAGAGGTGAGGAGGAAAGATGGAGGAGAAGAAATCAGGAGTGGAGGAGAATGCTTACATAATGGAAGCGAAAGCTTACATAATGGAGCAACACCAATCTGCATACTGTGGGGGATCAGGCCATTATATAATGGCCCAATAAAGAGGAGTAATGTTGTTTACTAAGGGAAGGCGATATTTACAGAGCACTTAGAGGCAGACAGACTCCGGGCCTGCTAATGGCTGTCTTTCTCTTTCCATCTCCTCCTCACTCACTTTCATCCTCCTTTTCTTCCTCTCCCTGTTAAAGTATGCCGGGCATGTTTCCAGCCCTCTCTCCTCCCTCAAGATGTTCTGCAGCAGCTTCTCTGCTGGAACAATGAGTGGTTACCCTCTCACCTGAGTGTGTGTGTATTTAATACTGAAAGACATGATATTCTGTTATCTTTCTCTTAAAACACCTTTGGAAATGAGAGCATTGGCTAAATTTCGGAGGGCTACTTCAAAGTTCACCAAGGACGGTGTAAAGTCAAATTTCTTCATCAAAAATTGAAACAAACACTTGGTTTCGTCTGCATTTGGTTTCTGCTGCTGTGAACGCTCAAACCAACTCTGGTGGACCAAAGAGACCAACTGTTCTCCTGGACGTAAAATGACCAAAAATTGACATGAAATGTCCCATAAAAGATATAATATGACCAAGAAAACAAAAGACATGAAACAACCAGAAAAAAGATGGGAAATGAACAAAAAGAGAGAGAGAGTGTTTGATCTCTCACCTCTCCCGCCTTCTCTCCCTCCAGCGCTGTGAAGCTAATTGTAAGTAAATCTGTAAATCACATAGCCGACAAAAAAAACAAGGCCGAGAGAGAGGAGGAAAGAGGAGAGGAGAGAAGAGGAAGAGGGAAGAGGAGAGAAGAGGAGAGGAGAGGAGGAGGAGAGGATGAAAGAGAGAGGAGGAAAGAGGAAAGGATGGAGGAGGAGATGAAAGGAGGAGGAGGAGGAGGAAAGAGGAGGGGAGAGCAGGAGGAGGAAAAAGGAGAGGAGAGGAGAGAAGGAAAGAGGAGAGGAGGAAAGAAGAGAGGAGAGGAGGAAAGAGGAGAGGAGGAAAGAGGAGATGAGGAGAGATGAGAGGAAAGAGGAGAGGAGAGGAGGAGGAGAGGAGGAAAGAGAGGAGAGGAGGAGGGAAGAGGAGAGGAGAGGATGAAAGAAAGAGAGGAGGAATGAGGAGAGGAGGAAAGAGGAGAGGATGGAGGAGGAGAGGAGTGGAGGAGGAAAGAGGAGAGGAGAGAAGGAAAGAGTAGAGTAGAGGAGAGGAGGAAAGAGGAGAGAACAAAAAAACAAAAACAAAAAGAAAATCAGAGCTCAGATAGAGAACAGGACGACTCTGTAACAAACACCACCGTGATCTCCCAAACAATAAATGTCTGGACTAGGTTAGGTGCATCTCAATACATTACAATATGATGGAAAAGTCCATTTCCAGTAGTTCAAGTCAAACAGCCCCAACCAAGTATTGAGTGTATATACAGTGATGGAAAAAATATTAGACCACTCTTTTTCTACAATTTCTTGTTCATTTTAATGCCTGGTACAACTAAAGGTGCATTTGTTTGGACAAATATAATGATAACAACAAAAATACCTAATAAGAGTTTAATTTCAGAGACAATTTTTAGAGACATTTTCCATGGTTTTCTTGATAATAACCAAAATCATTATCAACATATGATAAACATATCATATGATAAACTCTGCTTTTGTTGTTGCTTTTATTGCAATAAAGTTTATGAGTAAAAGTTGAATAGAATATAAAAAAAGAAATCGATGCATTTAGTTCTGCAAGCTTCTGTTTTCCTCTCTTCTTCATATTTACGATCAGAATTGTTATTTTCCTCTGGATTGAGTGATTGTTTGAGCAGTAAGGAGACAAACCTGCTAATCTCCTAATAATTGTGGGATAAAGAATATCTGTACATATCGACAATAAACAATAAAGAAGTGATGAACGCTCTTCTTGTTGGTTTTCAGCGAGCTGTGGATCTTGGCTCCAGCTTCTATTTGCAGACTTCTCCTCCCGATCCTTCTCTCCATCCCTCCTCCACCTCCTCCTCATCCCAGAGTTTTCATTTTCTCTCTTTATCCCTCCATCTCTTCTTGTCAATAACTGTGTCTCGGGGCTCAGTGACTCATCTGTACTTCTCTCTGTGTTTGGTTGGCTGTTTCTCTGTCTCACTAACTAAATATAAGTCTATAATCCTCCCTTCTGTCTCTCTCTCTTTGTCTTCCTCTGGATGTCTCTCTCTCCTTCACCAACTACAGACCCACAATCCGCCCGTCTGTCCCTCTTTATCTGTCCTCCTTCCTCTCCACATGCACTCAGGTCTTTTTCAGATGGAGATTAAAATGACTTTGACTTTGTTTTATTTTAGTCAAAGGGTTTATGAGAAGCCGGTGGCAATGTTATGCTGCAAATAATATTCAAAGGCCTCCTCATAAAAATAGATATCAGGAAACAGAAAAGCCAAAGTTGTGATTTCTCTGCTTTCTGTTTATGTGCTTTCACCAGATTTATTCAGAGAAAGCACACATGTAGATGGGGTGACTATTTAATTCTTAAAGACGTGATATTCTGTTATCTTTCTCTTAAAACACCTTTGGAAATGAGAGCATTGGCTAGATATCGACAGTGTACAGTCAACTTTCTTCATCAAAAAGTGAAACAAACACATGTCTGATCGTCAGTTTGGTTTCTGCTGCTGTGAATGCTCAAACCAACTCTGGTGGACCAAAGAGGCCAACTCTGCTCCTGGACGTAAAATGACCAAAAAAATATATTAAATGACCGGAAAAAGATGTAGAAAGACCAAAAAAAGACATAATATAACCACAAAAGACGTGAAACAACAAAACAAAAAAAGATGTAAAATAAACAAAAAAAAATACGTAAAATGACCAAAAAAAGACATAAAATGACTAAAAAGACATAATATGAAACAACAAAAAACACGTACATTGAACAAAAAGATGATGACTAAAGATGTAAAATGACCAAAAAAGACATAATATGACATTGATATTGATAATATGATATAATGCATAAAAAAAGACGTAAAATCCCCAAAAAGACGTAAAAACACAAAAAAATGTAAAATTACAAAAGAAAAGACATATAATTAGAGGAGAATAGCGTTTGTTTGACTCATATCGCCTCACACTTCCCATCAGAGCGACTTTTCTTTCTTTATACTCCGTTCCTTTCCTTCTCTTTGTTTTCACACTCTTTAACGTCAATTCTGCCTTTGCGTCATTCATAATTAGTATGGTCACTAGAGGGCGCCACCAAAACAACACAAGTTAATATAGCAGCCCACTGAATGAGCTGATAGTTACTTGCTCTACTAGAAGGTGGAGCAGTCTTCGACTCAGCCACACTTATGGGATGATAAACTTCCATTCGGGAGTCAGAAAACTTTTAAATCAGCTGGATCCACTTTTTAAAGTTCGTGTCAGCTCTGCATGTAGAGCCTTTTAATGGAAAGGGAGGCTCTGGTCTGCAGGCAGGGCCTTCTCAATTTCATCACTGTTACATGTTTCTGTGGTGCAAGGTAACTTCATCATAATCTGATGAAGCCTGTTGAAATAACCAAATAGTAATAAACATTATAAAGCTGCTAAATGCAGTCGTCTGTGGCTCCTGCTGTGATCGTGTGAATATGACTGATGGCGTCATTCTACTCTCCTGGACATAAAATGACTAAAGAAGACGTAAAATGACCAAAAAAAGACATAAAATGACTAAAAAAGGACTTAAAATGACCACAAAAAAAAACTAAAATTACGAAAGAAGACATAAAATGTCCAAAAAAGACACAGTATGACCACAAAAGACATGAGACAACCAAACAAAGATGTTAAATAAACAAAATAGACACAAACACAAAAAATATTTAAAATTACAAAAGAAGGAGAACAGCGTTGGAGTCCCATGTGAAACAAAAGTAAACCACGTGATTCAAACATCACACAGGGATCATCCTCTGATCTGTCTGTTCTCTAAAGGAACTCTGCTGGGCCTTCTCAATTTCATAACTGTTAAAAATGGTGCAAGGTTATTTCATCATAATCTGATGAAGACAGTCTTGAAATAACGTAATAGTAATAAACAATACAAAGCTGCTAAATGCAGCCGTCTTTGGTTCCTGCTGTGATCGTGTGAATGTGAGCGATGGCTTCCTTCTACTCTCCCTGGATACATGAGGGGTAAAAATAAAAGCAGCCACAGCGTGGTGCGACCAGCAGGTGTCACTGTGGCTCTGCGTGCAGCCGCTGCCTGCCGGCCTCAGAGGAAGCTCTGTGGCAGTCGCTAACAGTTTAGTCACTGTGCCATCCTGCTGCTCGGTGCCAGGCGTGGATAATAAAAGCACAGTGAATGAGGCCCTGATGCCTCGTGGCTTTACAGAGCGCACAGTGATGCTATCTGCCTGCCTCTCTCTGCCTCTCTGTGGTAATCGCTGCGGTGGGATGGGGGGATTGTTTTGGAGGGAGCCAGCATGTGGTGGGTTAATGTGTGTATTTCTGTGCTTCGTGCAGCTCGTGTTCACGTGACTGTTGGGGTGTTTCTGTCCGGAGGAAACTTTACATCTTCAAAATGTTAACTTTGTTGGAAAATCTGAATGAAGACATAATTTATTATACTTTAGACATCACAGATACGTAAATAGCCTGTACCAATCACTTCAAGACGTAATATTCTGTTATCTTTCTCTTAAAACACCTTTGGAAATGAGAGCATTGGCTAGATTTCAGAGGGCTACTTCACAGTTCACCATGGATGGTGTACAGTCAACTTTCTTCATCAAAAACTGAAACAAACACTTTGTTTTGTCTGATCGTCCATTTGGTTTCTGCTGCTGTGAACGCTCAAACCAACTCTGGAGTACCAAAGAGGCCAACTCTGCTCCTGGACGTAAAATGACCAAAAACAGATATAAAATGACCAAAAAAGATGTAAAAAGAACAAAAAAGATGTAAAATGACAAAAATACATAATAGACCAAAAAAAGACGTAAAAAGACAAAAAAAAGTTGTAAAATGACAAAAGTGTTGAAATAACCTAATAGTAATAAACATTATAAAGCTGCTCTTCTCTGTGGTAATCGCTGCGGTGGGATGAGGGGATTGTGTTGGAGATCACATCACAGATACATATACAGCCTGTACCAATCACTGGACTCTGTATAACAAGCCTGCACACAGTAATAACAAGCTGTTCTGAAAGAAGTTTGATTACTAGGTGGAGATGGTGGAGGAAATACTGCAATATTTTGCAATATTTCATCGATTCATGGCCAAATTAGTGTGGCAGATAAGCAAACCAAATGTGCATTTAATGACTAGCATGAAGCATGAAAGTTTCAGCATATAATCTACAAACCCAAAGGTTTTATTTTAGACATGGAGGCAGTTTGTGTTTGACCTCTGGTGACCTTGAGAGGTCGTTGACCTCAGTGTTGCATTTTTTGTTGCAGTTTTTGCCCCATCATCCTGCATTATAACCATGTATACCTTTGTTCTAATAAAGATACATTTGCTGCCTGAGCCATAGTCCTGTAACAAAATTTAGTTTAAAGCCTCAATTTGGCTCTGTACCCTACAAGTATATGGTAATTTTTTTTTCATGTATAAAAGGTAGAGACTTGGACTGTCATTGGTTCGACCTCATCTAGTCAAGCCAATCAAGGAAGTGCTTATATTCTATTAAAATATTAAATATGTATAATAAGTGAGAAATGAGTTAAAAATGTATTTCTGCAGAAGTTTTTTTGTGTGCTGTCTATGTGTAATAAGAGCACATAAATAAAACATAATTGATGTTTACCACTTTTATGCCTGCAAAAAAACACAAAATCTAAATTTAACAGCATGAAATGTGTTGCCGTCTGCCTAGTACCAGGGGTCAAATCTGAAAATCATGGTCTATAGAAACAATGGAGAAAGTTTCATGCTTTAGTCATAAAATACACAATATCTTCCATATAGGAGCTTATCCGCTCCACTAAATATAGATATTTAAGTATGTAAATTACCAATATTACAAATAAAAATTAAGCTTTTTGACACTAGGGTAATAAAATCTGTTGTTTTTTAGTCCCCCAGATATTAAGTTATTAAGTTTAGATTTTATATATTTCATTTAAATTTAACAGTAATTTACGATAACAGTTGCTGAAGCAGCTGCAGAACTTTTTTAAAGCAATTTAGAGTAGCAATTTTCAAAATATCTGTAACGAGGTCCGTTTGGACCTCGTAGAAGTCTGTCTGTGCTTTTATTTTTCGTCCGCTCCATTGTCTTTAACGCACTTCGATAAAAAAGGTTTTCTGGGCCCAAAGAGAGTCCAGGGAGGTGAATATTATATGTAATATATGCTGTTCTGAACTATTCCTTTAGGTAGTGAACTGACATGTCATTCCTTATGTCTGTGTATCTGTGCATCAGTGTGTGTGTGTGTGTGTGTGTGTGTGTGTGTGTGTGTGTGTCTGTTGAGAGAGGGAACTGTTGGCATTTCGAGGAGTGGTGAGTCAGGCTGACCAACAAACACCCGCTCAGTTCGTACGGATTTGAGAGAAAGCAGGCGCGTTGAGATTGCCTGGGTTTGTGTGTGTATTTGTGTGTGTGTGAATGTGTGTGTGTGTGTTTTATACTGTGTGTGTGTGTGTGGTGGATATTAAACCCACAACAAATGGCCTAAGGGCCAGTGGGGGCTGCTGAGATTGCTTCCATCAGAAAAAAAACGTGTAATTCAGCATGTGTATGTGTGTGTGTGTGTGTGTGTGTGTGTGTGTGTGTGTGTGTGCATACATGCATGACAAACTGTGCGTTTTTCTATGGGAGGTGTGTTATTACAGGAGGGGAACCAGGGACAATATGATGAGTAAATAAAAGGAGGATGAAACATTTTCCAGGTGGTAGTGGATGATGGATGAAAGAAGAAAAAGACAAAAGCAAAAAGGGATGAAAAACTAAAGGCGAGAAAAAGAAGGAGGAGGTAAAAGACAAGAAGAGAGGAGAGAGAAGTGGCAGATAGAGGAGGAGTAAACTATTTAAACAACCTGCATGGTCTGAAGTACATCGTGTACAACTCTGCAAGACGACAAGAACACAATTTTTAAAGTGCTTGTTTCCTGAAGGAGATTTGCTGTGCAGGAGATTCTCAACACAGCGTCAGCTAAGAAAAAATGTTTTAACATGAAGATTTAAATGTTGCATATTTGAAAATTTCAATTTTACTCACGTCTTTGTAGTGACTTTGTATGCAATTGCACCACACAAGAGAAATCGTCTCGAACCCGATATGAATAAACCATATAAAAGATATATCGATATATATTTTTAAATTTGATATAATAATAATAATAATCATGATGATGATAATGATAATTATAATATTATTAATAATATTATTAATAATAATAATAATAATAATAATAATAATAATATTAATATTAATAATAATAAAAATGATAATAATAATAAATATATTTATTTGAGAAAAAGATTGGTCTATTTTATTTCATAGGCTATTTTTATTCAAGATTTATTTTTATTTAAATGAACCCTTTATGGAGCTTTGATTTTTTAAAAACGTACTCCTGTTGTTATACAGGACATACATTTATGTTCACTTAAATAAACCATTTCAAGAAATGGTTTTCTTGATAATGATTTTGGTTATTACCAAGAAAACCATTAAAATGTCTAGATATCAGTTCTTAAATTAAACTCTTATCAGAGGATCAAGATTTTAACTTAAGAGCTGATATCTAGACATTTTCCATGGTTTTCTTGATAATGATTTTGGTTATTATCAAGAATGTTTCCATGACTGTAGATGTAAAAATGACTAAGAAGACACAAAATGGCCAAAAATAGATGTAAAAATTCTCAAATAAAAGACACAAAATTATCGAAATAGAAACAAATTGACCAAAATAGATGTAAAAATGAGTAAAAAAGACACAAAATACCCCAAAAAAGGGCAAAATTACCAACAAAAGACACAAAATGACCAAAGAATGTGAGGTAAACCGTTCCCCAGCAGAGCAGCATTGGAGTTAAAGCTGATATCTAGACATTTTCCATGGTTTTCTTCATAATAACCAAAACCATTATCAAGAAAACCATGGAAAATGTCTAGATATCAGCTCTTAAATTAAACTCTTATCAGCTATTTTTGTTGTCATCAATAAATTTGTCCAAACAAATGTACCTTTAGTTGTACCAGGCATTGAAATTGACATGACATTGAAGGAAAAGGGTAGTCTAATATTTTTTTCCATGACTGTATCAACACTTTCCTGTGAACCTAGTTTTAACCCACGCTGTGACTCCACAGGAACAACGTGAAATGTTCATTTAAACGGATCTGAATCATGACGAAACTCATGATACAGATCATCTCCTGACATGTTTCTGTCGTGTTACTTGTGAGATGAATCCACAGTGTGTGTGTGTGTGTGTGTGTGTGTGTGTTTGTGTGTCAGGTCACAGGACATGTGAACCACAGGCACAAATGACTCCTTCTGTTTAGTGAAACAGTGAAAGGCTCACTCCATCCTCTGAACTACACAACATCCACAGAGATAAAAAGAAAAGAAACAGCTCATAAATTGTATGAAGGGGAGAAAATCCTCCGGAGCTTTGATAGATACCACCGATAGGCTGTACATCACAATTTGAGAGTGAAATTGGTAACAGAAATATCACAAGATAAAGAGAAAAGCTATCGCGGAGGAGAGGAGAGCAGACAAACAGGACGACCTTGAACTCAGATATGAAAGGAGAAAAGAAGAGAAGGAAAGCATCCAAACAAAACAACTCATTAAAATCAAACAAATGACTGAAGGGAAGGAGGGAGGGAGAGGAGCACTGAGAGGGAAACAACACTGGTTTGTATCTGGAGGACGAGGCAGCAGCAGTAATAGAGAGAGTGAGCCTGAGGAACGGAGACAGAGTGAGAAACGTGATGTGGCGAGAAAGTCTCTGTGTGTTTTCTTTTTCATTGTCAAATAAAGTCCAGCAGAGACACATGCCGTCATATCAAACAATTGTTGTGGAATTAATTTGAAGATGTATTAAAATATCAGACATATAGTAGTTCAAAAATGCATCACATATGATTTGACAAACACAAAGAATTTGACCAACAGTCACAGTCTCTCTGTACAGGAAAGCTGCTTGATTAAGATAAGAGCATCTCTGATTAAGAAAATCCCACTGCATCATTTGGGACAAAACAGGAAATCATGAGACCTGATGCACAAAAATAAAAGTACAAGCAATAGAATATTGCACAGTTGCTGTTCGGACCAAGGACCTGTTTGTGTATCTTGAATATTGTATCTGTTTTTTGATACTTTCATTGTCGTCTTTTAAGATTTTCCACAACATAAATGGCAAACCAGCCAGGAACAGATGGCAAAAGTTTCTTAGAAAGACAGCCCTGTGCAGGATCTGATGACATTTGTGTAATTTTGACTTTATTTCTGATAATTTTGACTCTTTTTCTGGTAATAAATTTTTTCTGGTTTTCGACTTTTTTCTTGTGATTTTGACATTTTTTCTGGTAATTCTGACATTTTTTTTTCTATTTTTTTTCTTTTTTTTTTTTTCTGAAGGCAGATTTACTGTTTTCTGACAGTAAAACTTTAGATTTAATGTAAAAATATTTTAAAAAAGGAATCATTAAAAAAGCCTTACTTTGCAGCGTTATTTCAACAACTTCCCGAAATTATATCCTGACACACATGGTGCCTATAGATTCCTTAAATCTTCTAGTTTCATATGATCTCCAGTATATTCCAAAAGTGAGCCTGCTACGAACAGCGAAACAAACAGCGAAAATACTGACGGCCCACCGGTGCTAAATATCGATACTTGGTGGCCACGAATCAATATAATATCGCCATGCAAAACATAGCGATACTATGCTGTATCGATTTTTCCCCCCACCTCTAATACATTACACATTTAAATGTCTACAGACAGCTCCACCTGTGTTATATATTGTGATTAGACCTGCTCCTGTCAGTGGTGTCATATCCTCTTAGTGCAGGTCAGAAGCTGTCAGAAATGTACTCCTTATCCAGTTTAAAGCCACTCTTTTTACATCTTTATGTTATTTAACTAGAGGACGTCTGGATCTTAAGTTATCAGAGAAACAGCTCAGTATCACTCTCAGAGAGAATACTCATTACATGGCTGCTTTATTCCGTGTTTTAACTGGTTTTATATGTCCATATAAAAACAAATATAAATACATATAAAAAACATATATATATTCTGTAATTGTGCGTGTTTTCCTCCAGAGGTTTGTGTCGCGAATACTTCATTTGAAACCCAACCTGACGAAGACATGTATTTGTGGTAATGTTGCTGCTTTTACCTCCTCCACTGACGCCATGTTTGTCAGAAACTTTGAAATGGCTGTTTTAATACGTAAAACGAGCAGAAATTTGGTTTTAGGCAGCAATGGTGCTGAGAACATCAACTCCCATGACCCCACACTTCTTTAGTTTCTGTCCTGACTGAGAGCCCTCAGCTGCAGAGTATTACACTCTGTCTGTTTAATGAGTTAAGAGCCACGATAAACTCGCTGAATAACTCTATACGAGAAGAACAGGCTGGAAAATATTTATGTTGTTGAACAGGAACTCGTGTTTAGTTCCGACTGTCTGTTTGATGATAAATCACTTGTGACGTTACCAGCTAATTCTGCTGTGTGTGTGTGTGTGTGTGTGTGTGTGTGAAGGCCCTTTGCACACTGTGATTTAATGGTTGGTACTTCTTCCTTTCAACCTGAGGTAGCAGCGCTGCGTACCTGCTTTGGTACGCCTGGTGTGTGTGTGTGTGTGTGTGTGTCTGTGTGTGTCTCATCCAGGTGAATGACTGTTCATTAAAGCGTGTATTTAATGGAAGAGTGTTCAGTTGGTGCTCAGCCGTGCAGGCTGAATGAACTTTGTCCGCATGGTTTACTAATGCAGCAGACTGCCGGTCCTCTCCGTCACTCTCTCTCTCAGCGCCTGACTGTCACATTTCAATATCAAACAAACTTCAAATGAAACTCTCTCTCCCTCTCTCTCCCTCACTCTCTCTCTCTGGCTGCCCTACCCTGCACCATATCTAACTGAACTCATTCTTTCCTGCAGCCGCAGAGAACATGTGTGTGTTACCTACCTACCTACGTACCTACCCTAATGTAAAAAAACAAAACAATACAGGGTGCGATCATTTGCTTATCATTTTTGACATATAATCAATGTTCAAACTGTACAAACTTAATATGTTTAGTATTCAAACTGATGAACTTGTAAATATACTCATTCTGAATTTGATGCCTGCAACATGTCCCAAAAAAGTTGGGACAGGGGCGTGTTTCCCATGGTGTGAAATCAGCTTCTTTTAAAAAACACTCAGTAAGTGTTTATAATATACAACTTCAGAGTCTCAACAGCCTGGTGTCACTGTTGTCGTATATTGAGCTTCATAGTTCACCACATATTTTCAAAGGAGGACGGGTCTGGACTGCAACTGACAGGTCTGGACTGCAGGGGTACAGGTCTGGATTGAAGGGGGACGGGTCTGGACTGCAACTGACAGGTCTGACTGCAGGGGGACAGGTCTGGATTGAAGGGGGACAGGTCTGGACTGCATGGGGACAGGTCTGGACTGCAGGGGTACAGGTCTGGACTGCAGGGGTACAGGTCTGGATTGAAGGGGGACAGGTCCAGACTGCAAGAGGACAGGTCTGGACTGCAGGGGGGCAGGTCTGGACTGTAAGGGGACAGGTCTGGACTGCAGGGGGACAGGTCTGAACTGTAAGGGGACAGGTCTGGACTGCAGGGGGGCAGGTCTGGACTGTAAGGGGACAGGTCTGGACTGCATGGGAACAGGTCTGACTGCAGAGGGATAGGCCTGGACTGTAGGAGGACAGATCTGACTGCAGGGGGACAGGTCTGGACTACAGGGGGACAGGTCTGGACTACAGGGGGACAGGTCTGGACTACAGGCGTGTCCATGTTTAAAATGTTCCACAACTTTCCTCTTTTGTTGTCCTGTCCCAACTTTTTTTGAAATGTTGATGGCATCAAATTCAAAATAAGGACATATTTTTTAAAAATGCACGAAGATATATTTTACTTTAGATGATAAAGTAAAACGTTAAATATATTGTCTTTGTACAGTTTTTAATTGAATATATGTAAAAAAAAATTAATTATTGCAAATTATTGCATTCCGCAGCAGTTTTTCCCACAGGATTTCATGAGAAATGTTGTACATTTACACCATATAACTGTATAATGCATCAGCTTCATGTCTTGAATTGAGGTGGAAGGTGAAAGTAACAAAAACTAATTTTGTCAAATTTAGCGACTTTCTAACACTGTGTGAGTTGTTGAAGAGTTGTTGTTGGTCAGCCACTCACCGATGACGGGAGGCGCTCCTCGGCTCCGGTGGAGTCTGGCTCCAGGCACCAGCAACAGAACAAATCAAAGAAAGGGGGGCGGAAGGTGGAGTATTGTTTTGGGCTTGGAGATCGGTGAGTTGTGTGTTTGATTGACAGTCTGTTGTGTGTTATTGGGAGATGGCGTCATCGTCGTGGGTGGGGTTTAAGTCCACTACGGTTGTTCCTCGAAGAGAAGCTCCTCCCATCCCCTCCGCTGATGACGACGGCTGGTTTTTATTGGCGCCTCCACCTAGGAGGCAACGACACGGAGGAGGTTATTAGGAGGAGGTGACAGAGAGGAGACACATATTTTCTGTTCCTCATCAGTGTTTCCTCCAGTTACCCTGCCCTGCAGAGGAGGAGGACGGAGGCAGGACGTTGGCTCCTCCTCCTCCTCCTCCTCCTCCGTTGGTCTGGGAGCAGACGTTGGCGTGGCGTGCCGCGGCTTTCTGTTTGTAATGGTTACTGTGCAGCTTGTACTTCATCAGGAGGATGAAGATGAAGACGAGGACGGAGGCCACGATGATCCCTCCGATGATGATGATCATGGTGCCTCCCAGGAACTGAAACACGCAGACAAATAGTGATGATTTTACCAACATCATAAAAATCTATACAAACTGAACCAAAACAACCTTTATTGGAAGCTTTACAGCCACTTTATAAGACTTTAGAAGTTCATCCTTGACCTTGAGAACAAACTTTTCCATCTGAACCTGAACAGGAAGTCTTCAAAGTGCTCAAATAAATCCAAACAGTGTCATGAAAACTGGAGGAAGATTGCGTGATACTGAATGGATCTTAAGGTGAAAATGTTTTGTCAACACTGCATTTAAATGTACAGGTGCATTTCAATAAATTAGAATATGATGGAAAAGTCCATTTCCAGTAGTTCTAGTCAAACAGCCCCAACCAAGTATTGAGTCATATAGATGGACATACTTTTCAGAGGCTAACATTTCAATATTAAACATACTTTTTTAAAATTGGTCTTTTGTAATATTCAAATTTTTTGAGACACTGAATTTTAGGTCTTCATTAAATGTAAGCCATAATCATTATAATTAGAAGAAAGTAAATAAATGAAGACATATAATGTTTAATTCTGTGTGTAATGGGTCTTTATAATGTGTCAACTTTTTGAATTGAATTACTGACATCAATACACTTTTCTATGATTTTCTAATTTATTGAGATGCACCTAAAGGGCGGGTCGATTATTTTAAATCATTCTGTAGCATCGAAATGCAACTCTTCAGAGTCCTGAAAAGTTTTTTCAGAGGTTTCCGGATGTTGACCTTGCAACCTTTATACCCTTTATATCCATAATGTTGTGTTACCAACAGCAGTTAAGATCTGAGACTGTCAGACACAAATAAACAAACTAACAGGTTGAGGCAGCTTTAGACCAACAACTGTGTCCAGTGAGGCAAAATTACTGTTTTTGTGAAAGGAGTCTGGTGGCTTTGAAGAGAACGACATGTACAGCTGTGGCTGCAGCTAAATGTATTTTAACCACTTAGAAGAAATCAATACATGTTCAAGTCTTCACTCTATTATTAACATTATTTCACCCTGACACCTTTCTGTCAGACAGCCGGGGACTGAAGACGCTATTTAGGCTTTCTTCAAAACCACCAAACCTTACCACTAGGGCTGGGCGATATATCGATTTAAAAGATATATCGATATATTTTTAAATGTGATATGAATTAGACCAGCATGTATCGATATAGTTCAATTTCTATTCTTTCTTCATATATAAATGCTGCCCTTACTAGGGTTTGTCATATTTAGTTCTTCTGTAATGTTTGATATTCTTTTCTCATATAAACATATTTATTTAAGAAAAAGATGGCTTATTTTATTTCATAGGCTAATGGATGGATGGATGTATATTTTTTATTTTATTTAAATGTGCACTTTGTGGAGTTTTGATTTAAAAAAAACAAGGTACTCCTGTTGTTATAGTATTTATGTTCACTTAAATAAACGGTTTCAATAAAACTACTTGTGACATGTCATATTTGACTTTGACTGAACATTTGCTCTCACTTTGCGATAAAAATATCGGGATATATATCGTATATTGATATGCAGCCTATATATATATCGGGATATGACTTTTGGTCCATATCGCCCAGTCTTACTTACCACCATCTCATTCATTGAGTTTCTTTGTGTTTTTGAATGACTTCCTGTTATACAGTCATGAAAAAATGATTACACCTTCTTTTTTCTTCAGTTTCTTGTTCAATTTAATGCCTGGTACAACTAAAGGTACATTTGTTTGGCCCAATTTAATGATAATAACAAGAATAGCTGATAAGAGTTTAATTTAAGA
This sequence comes from Centropristis striata, assembly GCF_030273125.1. Lineage (NCBI taxonomy): Eukaryota > Metazoa > Chordata > Actinopteri > Perciformes > Serranidae > Centropristis > Centropristis striata. Next base: position 26,442,662 of record NC_081520.1, read on the forward strand.
GCTGATATTGAGACATTTTCCATGGTTTTTCTTTATAATGATTATGGTTGCTGTCAATAAAACCATGGAAAATGTCTAGATATCAGCTCCAACTCCAACACTGCTCTGCTGGAGAACAGTTTACCTCTGATTCTTTTGTCACTTTGTGTCTTGTTGGTAATTTTGCCCTTTTTGGGGGTATTTTGTGTCTTTTTTTTTATTTTGTGTCTTTTTTTGTGTCATTTTACATATATTTTTGGTCAATTTGTTTCTATTTTGATAATTTTGTGTCTTCTTAGTAATTTTTACATCTACACTCATGGAAACATTCTTGATCATAACCAAAATCATCATCAAGACAACCATGGAAAATGTCTAGATATCAGCTCTTAAATTAAACTCTTAGCTATTTTTTGTTGTTATCATTATATCTGTCCAAACAAATGTACCTTTACCAGTTATTTTGTGAGTCTGTTGATGCAGTGCAGGCTGAAATCACATGTTTTTGTTATTTACTATAACTAAAAAAAGATGGTCCTCCACTTCTTAATAACTTCAAAGAATTTATTTGGAGTGCAGAGTGAAAACCAGTTTAACTCTGCAAGTTCCCTCATTTATTCAAGTTTGTGAAAACATAGAAAATATGAAGCTGCTGCACTTAAAAGTGAAATTAAAGAGAGAACACTGCAACATTCACAATGACTGAAAAATGAAAAGATTGGTTTAAACTTCAGCAATCATTATCTCATTACTGGAAAGTTTACACATGTGTTTGTACATGTGTGTTTTTTTTTTTGTGTATACATGCATATTTTATTTTGTACGGGCAGTGCATTTTATTTATTTTATTCTGTTTTAATGTATTTAATCTTATTGTATTTTATTGTTCTATTGTTTACTTTATCTCTTTTTAATTGCGCTTTTATTGTGTTATCTATTTATTGTTGTGGAGCACTTTGGAAACCTTGTGTTTGCTAAAATTGTGCTATATAAATAAAGTAGATTGGATTGGATACAACACACAGAGAGAAACCAATGAAATAATGTTGAAGCTACAAAAGAATTGAAAATATAAACTGATCTACGTCTCTCGGGGTTGATTCATGTGTAACTAACCCACCTGGTCTCTAATCGAGTGACATCGTCCGTACTCCGTCTCCGTGGTGAAGGACACACAGCCCACCAGCTTGGTGCCCGTCAGCGCCGTGATGCCATCGTCGTAGACAGCCAGGACACACAGCTCGTAGTCCCGCGACGACGCCAGGTCGCTCAGCAGGAAGTACTTGTGGTTGGCGGGGATCATCCTGAACGAGAGGAAGACAAACACAAAACCTCTGAGTCTGATGGGTGGAGTATTTGTAGAACAAGGTCTCAGGTAGATCTGCCTGTGTTCATTCAGCTTTAGTTTCTTCCAGACAACAGCAGCAGACATGTGTGAGAGTCTGGGGGGGTGGAGTGGAACCGAACCATCTAGGAGGAGAAAATGTTGTACATTTTTTAAGTAAAATGCATTAATCTTGTGCGCTTTGAGAGCTAAATGAGAGCAAAATGAGAGCAAACACCTCACACAGCATTTTCACAGTCGGGAAATATTATCTTTGTTATCCTACTGTGTCATTTTTAATTGCCGTCAACATGCTTTCCACCAGGACATAGAGCAGCCAGCCAGTGTGGAAAAATAGCTGACTAGGGGGTTTCGGGGGCATGCCCCTCCGGAAAAATGTTTTTCATAAAAGCCCAAATTTGGTGGCCTCTCACACATTCTAATGCCACTATTCCATCATATACATTAATCTTAATAATTGCATATTTTAAGAATTATTTTTTATCAAGAATAAGGGTTCTTTTATGTTTTATCAAAGGTGTCTTATTTTGACAGTCATCTTGTAAATTCTAAAGTCACATGATGCAAAAGAAGCTCCTCTTTTCTGATGTCACATTAGAGCTTCATTAGGAGTGATGCCCAGACCTTCTCTCCTTCTGTCAGACTGTCTCCTGTGGTTGGTTAACTTTATGTTCTTTCTGTCTGTGAACACCAGACCAAAACCACCACAGCTCTGACTGAAGGGTCAGAGGTCATCAACAGAGCCGCCCTGTCGCCTCCTGCAGCTCCTGTTGTCACCTCTGATCTATGAGATCTCATGTAAAGCCCCAAAACTGAGATGCATACACATTTTCAGGCATCATGATGCTTTCTGGGTCATCACGGCATGATTGACCATCAACACTAAACCACTCGCTGCGGTCACATTAAATAATCAGAACGTTCGTTCTATCATTTTGATATAAGTCTAATATCAATGTCACAGTAATTGCAGGCACTGAGCTAACCACAGGAGCATAAATCAATTCATTTTTCTGTGTGACTCTGATAGTTATTGTGTGTCTTTGCTGCTCAGTCTTTTCTTCCTCCTGCAAAACACATTGAACCTAGCCCAGCACATTGCTGTGCTGGGTGGCTTCTTTTGTCCGTTGTTATCAAATGTATCTCAAAATACCACAACTGTTGTCTGCGACTGGCTGTAGGGTAGTGAAGCTCTAACAGCTCAGATACACTGAGAGCTCGACTTGGAGCCATTCCAGTAAATACTATTCCTTTTTAACCAGCTTGTCCTATATATCAGTTCTAGAGCTAAATTTAAATCATGGGTCCAAATGAAATTATCATCCGTCTTAAGAAGCAAACTGGATGTCAAGATCCTCGTTCAAGTTCAAGTTTTTCCACTGCTGAGGCCGAATAATTAAATAATGAAGGCGCTGAAGTCATGTCGAGTCTACAGCCCTGCACAAAACGTATTTTATTGATTATACATCTCAATAATAACTAATATTAATCCCTCAAATGTTAAAATGTTTGCTCTCTGCATTCACACACCTAGCACCACTATTATAATACTGGTATTACTGGAGTATATACATACACATACACATATATACTTATATATATATACATACACACACACACACACACACACACACAATAATTTTTTTTCTGGACTCAATATATTGTTGTTTACATGCATGCTTTTTGTACCAATATTTCCCAAGCAGCCATTCCAGCGGTTCATATGTTATTTACAATATAAAATTATATAATTAAAAATATTAATCTTTTCCTCGTTTTTTGATTACAGACTCTGAGAGTCTATTTCATTTGTTTTGAGTGTAGTTTAATCATTTGTTTTATTTATCCAGGATATTTAAACATTTCTTTTCCACAATTCAATTCCAACGTTTAATATTCTTGAGGTTTAAAAAAATAATTGCTGTTGAAAAGGATGTACATGGATTATTATGCTCTCATTTCATTATATCAGTGGCATAAAACGACATCAACGATACTACCATTTATCGTGATAGTAATCATGACAGGCCTAATTGCAGCTTTGCTTGTTTCAGGACTGCTGCTTCAGTTCTCCTGGAAACAGACAGAAGTAGATATCTAACACGAAAGAGAAGGGCAGAGGACTTTTCCGATAATACAAAGATTGAAGTGGAGAGAATATACACAGACAGAGCAGAGAGAGGATGGGATGGAGAGGGATGTAGCACTTTCAATTTCCCAACTTGAAAAAAATCAAAGGGTACAAGGAAGAGTGAGATTAAAGACAGAGGCGAGGAAGACAGCGGTGAAAAGAGGAAATATGGAGGAAGAGAATACAGACAAATGAGACGACACTGAGGAGAAATGATGAGAGAAGAGGCGACAAGGTGAGACAGAAAAGAGAGAGATGAAGAGGGAAAAAAGAAAAATGTCACATGAGGATGCAGAGGAACGAGGAGGAGACAGAAACAAGAGACACGACAAGAGAAAAGTGGAGAGATGAGATTATAAAACTTTTTTTCAGTTTCAGACGTCTGTTAATGGACAGATGATAGAAATCTATCGACCTGACGCTGCCCACCCGTTCCTTCCTTCCTTCCTGACATTTCTACTTCTGTCTCTCTGCTATTGTCGGATAAAGAAAATACAAGTCCAGCGTCTCTGATCTGTTCATGTAGTCTGTTCAACACTGTCGCTGGGCCGAACGTCAGCTCACAGGCCTGACAAAGTTTATCATTTTGAAGAGTCAACCCTAGAAACCCATGTCTAAAACACTTGTATTTTTTTGTCTTATTTTGTAATTTTTTTGGTCAATTTGTGTGTTTTATGGTTATTTAGTGCCATTTTATGGTCAATTTTTGTCTTTTTTATGCTTTTTGTGTGTGTAATTTTTGGTTATTTAACAGCTTTTTGGTCATTTTGTGCCTAATTTTGTAACTTTTTGCTGCCAGTCAGCTCACAGACTAACAAAGAGAATCTTTTTGAAGAGTCAGCCCATGTCTAAAGCACCATGTTCCATTATTTGTTATATAATAATCAGATAGCAGTAATCAGCCACACAGCAAAACACAAAGCACATTAAATTAGACTTTGCAAAAGTCCAACACAGTTCATTCAACCCACTAATCTGCCTACAAATAACAAGACTTATACTTTCAAATGATGTGCAATGAATCAATTTCAGCGTGCATATGATAAACAGGAGTGTTTCTAAAAATATCAACCCTACTGCTGCAGGACATGGGCACTTCTCTAAGGTTAAGCCAAACAGTTCCTGGTTAGGCTCTAAAAGACACTTTAAAGAGGAAATAAATGATGTAAATGCTGGAAGTGAAGTAGTTAGGAGGACGACGTGACTACTGGAAGTGACATAGTTCAGTAAAAACCTGATGCAGGAAGTTAAAAGAGGTTTGAATCACATGCTGCACTTTGGTAAAACATGGACACCAACACTAGTTAATGTTTTATCTACTGGTTTTGTTAGTCTTTTTTTCATTAAAAGTGGTAATTTTGGGTCTTTTTACATCATTTTTTGGTCATTTTATGTCTGTTTCTGATCATTTTGTCTTTTTTTGGTCATTTTACGTCTTTTTTGGTAATTTTTTGGATAATTTTTGTTGATGACAATTTATTTCTGTTTTTGTTCATTTTTTGTCTTTTTTTTTTAGGACAAACTGAAAATGTGATGCAGGAAGTTAAGAGATGTTTGAATCACATGCTGCACTATGGTTTCACATGGACACCAACTATGTTCTGCTGGGAAACAGTTTAGGGCTTTTGTTGGACCTAAATGGACCTGCACTTATATGTCGCTTTTTAGTCGCTTTGTGACCACTCAAAGCGCTTTACACTACAAACTGCGCTCATTCACCCGTTCACACACACATTCATACTGGTGGCAGAGGCTACCCTAAACGGTGCCACCTGCCACCATTGGGAATTCATTCTCACACCGATGAACGCAGCATCGGGAGCAATTTGGGGTTCAGTATCTTCCTCAAGGATACTTCGACATGTAGGCTGCCATGGTCAGGGATCGAACCACCAACCCTCCGAGCACTTGAAGAACGCTCTACCAACTGAGCCAAAGCCGCCCCTTGGTCTTTTATGACTATGTTTTGGTAATTTTACATATTCTTATTGGTCCATTTGTGTATTTTTGGTCATTTTGGGTTCTTTTTTTATCATTGTGTATCTTTTTTGGTCATTTTGTGACATTTTTGGTTATTTTACGGCTTTTTGTTGGTTTTGGTAATTTTGTGTCTTATTTTGTACTTTTTTAGGTCATTTCGCATCTCTTTTGGTAAGATAGTGCCATTATTTGGTCAATTTCTGTCGTATTTTTGTAATTTTGTGTACTTTTTGGTCACTTTACAGCTTTTTTTTTTTGTCTTTTTGGTAATTTTTGGACTTTCTTGGTAATTTTACGTTCTCCTGCTGAAAGTCCTGGTTTGTCTGACCCGAGTTGAGTAGCATGTTGAGTTAGGTAAGGTCTGATTTTGTCTGATGTTGTAAAGTGCAAAGCGGCATGACCGGGCAACTGCAGACATGACTGGAAAAGGTGAGTATGTCTTCATTCACCACACCTAAGCTTCTCACCACCCTGGTGGGGGCAAGACACCTAACCTCCTCCTGCAGAGCTTTTCTGTGCTGATATCACATGTACATCACAGACCAGAGGCCTGAATCACACAGCTGTCAGTCAGACATTTAAATACGTGCTGCCATTGGGTCTCAGCACTCATAACGACTTGACTCGATCAAATATGTACTTTAAATGTACAGATGCAATTCAGAGAGATGAGGGAGCGATGATGACGGTACTCAAACCTGCGACCTATCCCTATGGAAAGAATAAGAGAGGTGTGCAGCCTTTCAGAGGCAGGTGGAGCCACATTTCTCTCAGTTGAGGACTGTGTCATTTAATAATGGAGCATAAAATGAATGGAAGCTTACGGCCATTTCATACATATAGATTGTGAACACGGAGTGGTCGAAATGAAATGTAACCCGAGTGATGGGTTGGATTTAGTGCCGCGCCTCGTATGAAATCCTGAGAGGCTCTATTTCATACCGCTGCATTATTCACAGAGCTGTCAGCAACAGACAGAGAGGCAACACTCGAGGTCGCGCTGCTCTCTGAATCCTGTACGCCGTTCAGTGTATTTCATGTCGTTATGAGCATTGCATTATTCACAACCCTAAATGACACACCGACATATTTAAACTGCAATTATCTGGGATCTCTCCCTGAATTTTATTATGCATTATCTAACTGGTTCTGAGCCCAAAGCGAGAGAAATATAGAACATAAAGGATAACCTTCAGCGGCCATTCATTTCATCTGAGAGGCTCCAATTACACCACCACAGGAAGTCTGTTTCTATCAATGGTTTGAGTGCCTTAGTGTCTGTTTTTACTCCAAAATAGATAATGTAATAGTAAGAAGAACATTGGAAATCATAGACATGGACTTAAAAAACAAGTACGCACAAACATTCAGTTCATCTGCTGCATCTCGATTTGATGAAGATGGGGTAAACTTTGTTGCTGTGACTGAAATCTCTTGCTTTTGTAACATTCAGAGACATTCAAAATAGTTTTCCATATCTGTCTCTGCAGTGGATCCTACATTTCCCACAATGCAACTCAATTGCATCTTTGACTTGTAGTTTTAGTTTATAATAGTAGAAATATTCCCCTTCTGTATTCATACATCATAAATGCATGCTGTTTTGCAGAAAACTCAGTGATATAGAATATTTGAAACATTTCTGCACATTTTGGGATTTACGCATGAACAAAAACACTTTCATACTTATGTTTTATAAATACCATGTGGGGGAATTATTATTCCGGAGAAACTAGATGAACTTTACACTAAATCTTAGATCTGACTTTATTAATCCCACAGCGGAGACATTTCTTTCTGTGTGATTTTAATGCAATTGGGCATCATAACATATACAGTCATGGAAAAAAAAAAATTAGATCACCCTTATTTTCTTCAGTTTCTTGTTCATTTTATTGCCTGGTACAACTAAAGGTACATCTGTTTGGACAAATATAATGATAACAACAAAAATAGCTGATGAGAGTTTAATTTAATAGCTGATATCTAGACATTTTCCAACGTTGTATTGATAATAACCAAAATCATTATGAAGAAAACCATGGAAAATGTCCAGATATCAGCTCTTGAATCAAACTCTTATGAGCTATTTTTGTTGTTATCATTATATTTGTTCAAAGTAAGAAAACAAGAGCGGTCTTAATTTTTTTCCATGAGTGTACACATACCAACATAACTAATATGAATAGATTTGAACCCAAAACAATATTGAAGATCATTAAACAACAAAACGTTTCAGCTCAACAGCAAAATAAACTCTTGGATTTAAAACCCCCCCCCAAAAGACAAATTTATCTTATTTCCAATAAAACATGTTTGCTTTAATGGATACCATGCATGTAGAAGTCTTTATAAGTCATGAATAGTATTTCACAACATGTTCTGCACTGAATGATCCAGTGGAGCGATAAAGGAAGAGTTCATAATGTGCCTCGCTCTGTACAGAGCCTCAGGCCGCAAGCACAACAAGGCCACAGGCAACAATAGTAGCTCTACCTTTAGTGTGTGTGTGTGTGTGTGTGTGTGTGTGTGTGTGTGTGTGTGTGTGTGTAGATAGAGAGCCAGAGGCCTTCATTCAACCATTAGTCTGACCCAGAACGCTGCAGCACTTATAGACCAGACCTCTATAATAGACCGGCTGTCTCTCTCTAGTACACACACACACACACACACACACACACACACACACACACACACACACACACAGTCACATATTCACTGAGGCACTTTTCTTTAGAGAGACTATCTTTATATCTTTTTCTTTTTACTCTCCCTCTATGTTTCGCTCTGTGAAGCACACACACACACACACACACACACACACACACACACACACACACACACACACGCCCAGCGGGTCAGGCTCCGCTTTATAATTCCATTCCTTGTCTCGTCACCTCAGCTCCAGTGTTGATAAATAGGTACTGCCCACACCGGCTGACACCTGAATAATATATAGGACACACACACACACACACACACACACACACACACACACACACAGAGAAGACATACACAGACCCACAGGCACACACAGACAAGGACGCTGCAGGAACATACACACACACACACACACACACACACACAGTACAGGTGTAAACACGAGTGTCAACACCAACACACTCTGTCTCTCTAATTCAGTTGTAATCTTCATTAAAGTGCAGCGATTGTGTGAGGTTAACACACCGTCACCATGGCAACGCAAAGCTGAAATAACCACATTGTTGTCTGTTGGCATGGCAACAGGAGCAAACTGTCACAGAGCAACATCACCATTTATCAGGAGTGTGAATGGAAGTCAGACTGAAGCCCATGGTGTGTCAGAGTGATTAATAGGGAGGTTTTGTTTTTTTATTGGTCCAGTATTTGGACAGAGAGTGCTGCATGTTATCACACGTCACACTGTTGATGTACATCCACTGCCCAAGAGTGAAAATTGTAGCTGCTTTAATGGTCGCCAGTTGCTGCGCTCGGTAGGCCTGTAATGATAATTATTATTGTTATATCGACTTATCGATCGTTATATAAAATGAACACGACAGTTTTTTCTGGACTCAATAATTGTTGTTTACATACGTGTTTTGCACACAGACTGCCCTGCCTCTTAATGGAGCCATAGTGCATTATAACCGGTTATAACGCAGAGTTTTTGTGCTTTTTTAGTTATAGTGGCAATATTTGACAGGCAGTAGGAATTGCCAAAAAAATCTCCCACACCGCAGTTTATATATTATTTATAATATATAATAATATAATATTTATCTCAGTGCAATCTCTGTTAACTGAGAGTCTCTTTGATTTGTTTTGGCTGTAGTTTATTTATTTATGTTTTATTTATCTAGGATATTTTAATATTTCTTTTCAACATTTCAATTCCAATGTTTAATAATCTTGAGCTTTAAAAATTCATTGCTGTGGAAAAGGATGTAATGATAATGCTCTAATAGCTTTATAAAACTAAAACAACATTGATATAACAATACTATTGTTTATGGTGATGGGAAATATATCGTCCTAAAAAAATTGTTATCTTGACAGGCCTAGTTACAGCACTTAGTCTCAATACTGGACCAGTTTCAGAGTTTAAAAATACTGAAATTCTTCTTTAAATCCAATCGCAAGAAGTAGTGTCCTCCTGAAGACTCAGTCAATGAGGGTGTGCAGGTGTTGAATGGGCACAATATAACCTTAACCACACAGTACATTGTGCAGATATTGTGGAAAATATTTCTGAAAACGTAATCCAGATTTTGAAGAATGGTCCAATATCGTGGTCCGTTTCTGGGATGTTTGGTCTCCTCCAACTCCTGAGAGAAATATCCGTCTCTTAGCTGTGAGATGATCTACTGTGTTCCCAGCTGGAGTCTCTAACTGTCTGCAGAGCCTGCCGCATACAGCAGCTTTATCAAAGCCGGTCTGATGAAAACAGGAAAACCTAAACTAGGAGGAAAAAAAGCCTCAAAATATGAGAAGAGCTGCCGAGCTGATGATCATTCTCTGTCACTTTTATTCCATCGTGATTTGAGCCAAAATAGATTTTAGTGGAGATGAAGACAAAAGGCCATGTAGCACCCTATAATGTCATAATAACAAATTGAAAAAAATGGAAAACATTAGGAAAAACGTTAATAACTAGAAAATTTCCCCTGGGGAAATTCTGAAAGGGCCACGGGGGCTACTGCCAGTGTGTGTACACTATGATGAGATTCTTCAGAGATTCAAACACTTAAATCTCTTAATCTTAAAAACAATTAACAATTAGTTTTCAAATTTATTTTTTGACAATTTTTTCTCTCCCTCTACACTCTGGCGATGGTCTGGCGACACTGTGACATGAACATTCCATGCAATACACACCCATTATAATCTCAGAATTTCTCCAAAAATGATCATGGTCATTGAACAGGGATTGATAAAAAATATCGAAACGTGGATTAATACACCAATACACTAGACTTGTGTCTACTGTTTAAAGTTTAAATGGAGTCTCTAGTTGAAATTATGCTGGAGAAGTAGACGTTTGAAAATCTCAAATTATTGTTCTTTTTCGCTCATTTTTTTTCGGCCGTCCCATTCACTTCAATACAAAATTTTGGGCAGTTTTTTGCAATTTACGTCGCAAAAAATTCATATTCTGTAGAGAAAAGTAATAGCACACCGATCCTAATCAAACCGCACGTTTTGGTATATAATTTGTAGCGGGACGAAATTGTGTTCGGAAGAGGAAGAAGAGAAAATCCACAGTATAACAATAGTGCTCGTTGCGATTACCCTGTGGCCCTGATAATTGTAGGCTACATAGTATACAGAATCTAAGTTAAAAGAAAAACATCTCTTCTTCTTAAAGTAGAACAAGTTCTTATGTGTCGCTATTTCCTGCATGTTAGTGTGTTTCCTCCAGTGTGTTCGTGTGTGTTTGTGTGTGTGCGTGCGTGTGTGTGTGTCCAGTGTTAGCAGTAATCTCTGTGTTTCAGAGGGTGGCCTAGTTCACAGCTCCCATGTTTCTCCGCTCCATTATCATTACATCGATAACATCTCCTCCTCTCTCTCTGCAGCCCACAATACTCCGTCTTTGTTCTTTTTTTCCTTTGTACAAGCTGTTCTCTCGTCTTTCCTCCATCACTATCTGTACTCAAATTAGTTAAAGAATCAGAACGGCTCTCAACCATCTTAAGGGTGGCGCAGTTAGAGCACTATACGAGTCGGCGTAGCATCACCATGTGTTTTGTTGTGACGGAGGAGAAGCCGGTCACCCAGTGTAACAGTGTGGCTCATTGAAGTGTTTTAATGGTTTGGGGTGGAGGAAGAACACATCAGGCTCTGATACACAGCAGAGCTGTTTGTTTGCCCCCACAGGTGGTTAATAACCAAAAATGACACAAAATGACCAAAAAAGATAAACAAGGACCAAAAAAATAATTACAAAATAAGACGCAAAATGACCAAAAAGACAAAAAAAAAAGCTGTAAAATAATAAAAAAAAATGATTAAAAAAAGCTGTAAGAAGATGTCATAAAAGGCCAACAAAAGTCCTTAACTTTTTCCCAGCAGAGCAGTGTTGGTGTCCATGTGAAAACCATGCTTCCTGCATCAAGACACAAAATGACCAAATAGACAAACAAAAAGCTTGAAATAACAAAAAAATTACACAAAATTACAAAAAAATACAGAAATTGACATTTAGACTTTCCCCACGCACTCTAGCTGCTATAGTAACTATGAATGACACTGAGATGGAATATGAAGCACAAAAGTTGCACTTAGGGAGGTGGCGTAGTCAAACAAACCAGGACCTTCACCAGGAGAATGTAAAATTACCAAGAAAGTCAGAAAATTACCAAAAAGTAAAAAATTAGATACAAAATGACCAAATGACATAAAAACCTGTAAAATGACCAACAAGTACACAAAATTACAGAAATTGACCAAAAATTTGCACTAAATTACCCAAAAAGATACAAAATGACCAATAAAACACATCAAATGACCAAAAAGACAAAAAAAAGCAGTTACTCTCGACTTGACTACTGTGATGCTCTCCTGACGACCTGACAGCCTGCACAACAACAAAAATCAAGCTTATGAGAGTTTAATTTAAGAGCGGATATCTAGACATTTTCCATGGTTTTCTTGATAATAACCAAAATCATGATCAAGAAAACCATGGAAAATTAAATAACTTGTTATCATTATATTTATATGTATCATTTATATTATAATTTTCCAAACAAATGTTCCTTTAGTTGTACCAAGCATTAAAATGAACAAGAAATCAAAGAAAACAAGGGTGTTGTTTTTTTTCCCCATGACTGTACATCAAGAGGAGTCCAGGCAGAAAAAAGAAGAAGTAAAGAAAAAAGTTCAAGCGTCTGCTTGTCCTGAGATCTGAGAACAACCAAACATCTCTACAGCTGATATGAATAAAATGAAAAGATGCATTTTGACTTGGGTGTTAACTGTCCCTTTAAAGCATCAACACAAGCACAGAAAGATAAACCTGTGAGATATTATTTGAAGAATAAAACACCACTCTGTTCTGTAATATCCGGTACTTTTCCAGCAGAGAGAAGCTCTGAGGCTGGATGGGAACGAGCCAGCAGCGGCTCTCTGAGTAAAGGTACCAACACTAAACCCCACAGAGAGCGAGAGCCGGCCAGCAAGCCAAGTGTGTAATTGACAGCAGTGAGTCAGAGCTGTACAATTAGTGGTGAACCTGAGGGAAGCACCTGGCAGCCTGTCAGCCATCTGAAGACACTGAGCCCAGGGAAACTCACCAATAATCCAATAATCCAACAACAGGAAAACCACTTTAATGACCAAATATGCTGCCGTGGAACATCAAGCTGCATTCAGAGCATTAACCCTTTGATGCAAAACATATGGACACCCCTTCTAATGCACAACATGGGTCCGAATGACCCGCATTCATTCTCCATGTTATTTCATGCTGGCTGTGTGTTTTTTTTTTGCTATATCTTTTTAAATCAATTTATTTTATGATTGAATAGTCCAAGTACTGTTTGAATATCTTTTTATTTTTTATTTCAACAGATCGTTCTATCCATTTTTCCTTTCATACTTTATGCACCAAATTGGGTCTTTGATGGAAAAAAAAATCTCCAAGGAGGCATGCCCCCCGCACCCCCCTAGCCAGCTGTTTTTCCACACTGTCTGGCTGCTTCATGTCCTAGTGGAAAGCATGTTGACTGTGTTATTTGAGATGTTTGCTCACATTTAGCTCTTGAAGTGGACAAAATTTATTCATTTTAATTAAAATTTTACAAAATTCACACACCCCATAGATGTTTGTTTTTTTATTATTTGCGAATACTCAAGAGACAAGAGTATTCTTTTTGTATTTGGCGACTGTTAAGATTTGCACTTTACACTGCATTTTAGATCTTATGATTGATTTATATTTTGTATATTGTTTTTTAAATTTATTTATACTGACTAAAAAAATCACATTTTCTATATATTTTTCTGTATTTTGTAATATTGTCAAGAATACTGTTATCGCAAAAATACCCTGAAATATCCTGATAATCTTTTAGGGCCACATCGCCCAGCCCTAATTCAGAGTGAGAGCATTAACACAACTATCTGTTTATTTTGTGTCAATTCCAGAAAAGGTGACTTTATGGAGATTCCACAGGACACTACAGGTATAAAATATCCAGGGATAAGTCCCGTCACACGGCAGACACAAGGTCAGGCCCAGAGACTCTCAGCACATCCTCGGTTTCATCGGCTCTCATCCTCTGAATATCAATAAGGAACGAGAGAGAGCAGAGGAGAGGAAAACAAAGATGGGAGGAATTGAGAGTAGATGGAGTGCAGGAGAACAGGGTGAGGCGGATGAAGAGAACGAGCAGGAGAAGAACGAGCATCCTTGTGCAGATGAAGAGACGGAGAAAAGAAAACAAGAAAAAACACATAACAAGATCATGTTTCATATGAAAACTCATTCACAACTCAGACACAAGACGTAAACGTTTAACTGGAAATGGCCTGATCAGGTTTTCTGTCCTTTAATACACAGTCCCAGATACTTCAAATACATTAAAGCTTTTAAAATCAATTCAATGTATAAAAGTCAACGACTGAATATTTCTGCGTTACATAAGAAAAACCTTTTTCATTTTCCAAAATAACAAACAAACTAATGTTGCCTTTCTAAAAGTGTTACCTGAATGAACTATATTCCTCTGAGTGTTCATTTTCATCATATTTACATATGATGATTACAAATTAAATAAAAAAGACAGAAAAAGTGACATGAAAGAATTATTTTTAAAGCAAGAATATGATGTAAAAGTCAATTTCCAGTAGTTCAAGTCAAACAGCCCCAACCAAGTATTGAGTGCATAAAGATGGACATACTTTTCAGAGGAAAACATGTCCATATTAAACATACTTTTTAAAATTGGTCTTTTGTAATATTACATTTTTTTTGAGACACTACATTTTAGTTCTTCATTAAATGTAAGCCATAGTCATTATAATTAGAGAAATTAAATAAATGGAGACATGAAATGTTTCATTCTGTGTGTAATGAATCTATATAATGTGTTATTTCCACTTTTTGAATTGAATTACTGACATTATATAAACTTATATTAAACGTATATTATATAAACTCTGATATTCTAATTTATTGAGATCCACCTGTATAAAACAATCTAAGTGGGTCCATTCTGCATAACAATTACTTTTATTTTTGATACTTTAAGTACATTTGATGCTGGTTCTTTCGTACTTTTACTTAAGTAAGTTTTGAATGCAGGACTTTTACTGTAGTGAAGCCATTTCCCAGTGTGGTGTTGGTACTTTTACTTAGGCAAAAGAAGTTTAATTGAATTACTGACATGAATAAACTGTTCTATTGAGATGTAATTGTAACTGTGTGTGGCTGTCAGTGCTGCTGTCGGACTTTTTTTGCAATGACTTTGCACCAAATGTTTGCACATTGCCTCATTTAAATATGTACAAATAGAAGCGGAGCAGTGAGAAGCCGTTTGCTTGGCAGCACTGTTCGGGTACAGCTCACCGTTTGCAGCTGCTTTTACAATCACTGTTTGTTTTTGCCTTATTTGATGCAATAAATCAAGAGCTCTTCGTTTTCTGCTTTTCATAAACAAAGTGACCACTCCAACCTCTGTGAATGAACAACATCATACAGTGAAATCCACAGTGATGGAAAAAATTATTAGACTGCCCTTGTTTTCTTCAATTCCTTGTTTATTGAATGCATGGTACAACTAAAGGTACATTTGTTTGGACAAATATAATGATAACAACAAAAATGGCTACAAGACGCTATAAAACTACGCTATACTAACTACTGATATACTTTTTTTGGCTTAAGTAATATGATTTATAGCACTTCAAAATTCAAAATTATTGGATGTTTGGTCATTTTGAGCAGGGCGGAAGTTGTTTAAAAGACTTATGTGGGAAAAGGTAGAAAAAAATATTAATCTGTAAAGTTTTTATAGCATTGTTTTCTTTTGGAAGTGAACATTTTCAGCCCGAAGGCTCTGAAAAACTAAAAATAATCTGTGTATTATTTGTTCTTTCCATTTTCAATTGGTAATCAAAATCAAATCAAGAAAAATTGACTGGTTATTTTGTTATTTGTTGTCTATTATAAAACAAAAAAGTTAATCTTAGGCTCAGATCAAAAATACGAAATGGAAAAACGGGCCACGTAAGAAAAATAAATGCACGTAAGAACGAATGATACAAGGATTAAAAATGCATCAAAATCAATTTTGTTCTTAATCTTTGACATAGCCATTACTGTGATAAGAAACAATACCCCAGCCAAAAATAATTTACTATATGTAAAATATAAACATTTTTGTGTTTTTTTTCCCCCCATAAAAAACATCAGTGACATTGTGCAATCAAACTGGCATTTAAAGGGTTAAAATCCTCAAAATCTTTGAATATTTGGTAGTGTGGACCAGGGCGGAAGTTGATTAAGAAGTTTATGCAGAAAAAAGTAGAAAAAAATATTAATCTGTAAAGTTTTAATTTTGTTTTTTTGGTAATGGACATTTTCAGCCGGAAGGGTCTGAAAAGGTAGTAAATTAAAGTGCGCCCAGAGGGTTAAAACACTGAATTAAAGTAGCTCACCGTTTTCAGGTATGGTTGGAGCTACATTTTGGAAGTCTGAGAAGAAGTTTTGCTCAAGGTTTTGAGTGGAAACAAAAAAAACCACTGACGATCATAAAATGCAGAGAGAGGGTGTCAGAGAAAAAAGCGACGGACAGAAAGATAAAAAGAGAGACAGCTGGCAGAGGACAGAGAGGCATCATTAGTGGGAAAGGTCAGCGTGGCCTCAGGAAGCTTTACTACAGCAACTTATTACACACATGCAGACGTGAGAGAGTCACTGAGGCAGGTGAGAGAGGTCAAGAGATAATGGTGTCAGAAATATACACTGCTCCGTGTGTGTGTGCGTGTGTGTGTGTGTGTGTGACTTGAAGAGGTGTTAATACTCCTCATTATATCCAGACTGAAGTCAGGAGGGAGAAACTGTCGATAGGATGAATGTTTGCTTGTAAATGCTGACTGATAACAGACATAATGTTTCTTTCTGGTAACAAAAAATAAAAGTTGAAAGTAAAAGTAAAAATAAAATTCAGTGAGCATAAAAACAAAAGTCTGCAGACTCTGTGGAGGGTTAATTATCATCTCAAGGCTGACTTTCATCGTGCTTGTTTTTGTTTTAACATATTCTAATATATTTATTCAAATGTGAACCAAAAATGTAAATTATTGTCCAATTAATTTCTTTTTGTGACTGTCATCATCTGTGCAACGCAAATTATTTGTTTCTTACCAAGATAGAAAAAACAACTTAGATTTAGAAGTGTTACATAATTTATCTTGTTTTATGAGTTAATTTTTTTATTTTAAGTGTTCAACATGTTAATTTAAAGATTTAACAATCTTAATTCAAGACATCTTGTCAAGTGAAATTATCTGTCCGTGCAGCAAGACAATTTCCCTCAGATTTAGTGTTTTTATCTTGACACACCCCTTTTTGCAGTGTGACCCCACAGGGCACTTTATTAAAATTAAAAACTGAAAGTGTAATTCCATAATAGCATTTTGATTATCCACATACGTGTGATTATTAAAAATCAAAAGGAAAATAAACCAATTTGAAATTCAAGCAATATAATCTGTTTTTTCAGTTATTAAAGTAATTTTAAAAGCAGCTACAAAGAAGTTTTAACTGGTTATTAAACATTCTCACATCGAAAAACGATACTTTCACCATCAATATTTCTATCTAGTTATTCATAACGTCTGCCTCGGCGCCACCGGGTCCAATTCTGACTAAATCAGATGAAGTCATGCAGGTTCTTCAGACCCTCGTTCAGCCTGCTGTGGCCGAACCCACGGGGCCCACTGGAGGGAACAGAGGCCTCGGAGAACCAGGACAAGAAGTTCTCCAACATTAACGGCTGGAGAGGACGCTAGTCAGTAGCACAAATTACAGCACGTAACGAGGTTTGCATTTCAGGGCACATAGTCATGGGAAAAAATGATTAGACCACTCTTGTTTTCTTCAATTTCTTGTTCATTTTAATGCCTGGTACAACTAAAGGTACATTTGTTTGGACAAATATAATGATAACAACAAGAATAGCTAATAAGGGTTTAATTTAATAGCTGATATCTGGACATTTTCCATGGTTTTCTTGATAATGATTTTGGTTATTATCAAGAAAACCATGGAAAATGTCCAGATATCAGCTCCTAAATTAAACTCTTATTAGCAATTTTTGTTGTTATCATTATATAAGATACTGAACCCCAAATAGCCCACCGATGCTGCGTTCATCAGTCTATGAATGAATTCCCAATGGTGGCTGTCTGTAGTGTAAAGCACTTTGGATAAAAGCGCTATATAAGTGCAGTCCATTTCTCCAAACAAATGTGCCTTTAGTTGTACCAGGCATTAAAATTAACAAGAACTTGAAGAAAAAGGGAGGTGTAATAATTGTTTCCATGACTGTATGGACGTATCGCGGCTTGCGGTACAACGGCACATTCTAAAAATAGCACACACGTACGGTCCACGGTTATAAAAAAAGAGCTGCAGTTTCTGTGGATTTATGTTGTAAAACCACTGAGCTTAGGTTCAGGGCAAAAAAATTCTGGTAAGGCGTTATAAAAGACAGTTTAAACAGCCTGTTCTCCCATCAAAAACATTTATTTAGGTTGTGTGTACAGGCAGTGAAAAACGAGCTGTGTTTCTGTATTTCACCGTGCGATGTAATGTGCTCGCCGCCAACGCTGACGTAGTAGTGATTGACAGCCAAGCACCCTGTGTGAAGTAAAAGTAAACAATTTTAATTTAAGTTACGTTGTTTACGTGAGTTACGTGAATCATGTTTTTGACTTATGTTTTTTTACGTTTTTTTTGTCACGTGAGCCTTGTAATTACTTAAATTCCAGCATTTACGTACATTTATTTACTGTTTAAACTTTTATAACGTATTTTTGCCCTAAACCTAAGGTCAGTGGTTTTACAACATGAATCCACAGAAACTGCAGTCTTTTCTTACAACCGGGGAATGTACGTGTGTGCTATTTTAGAACGCGCTGCAAGTCGGCCCGCGCCGTGATACGTACATATGTGCCCTGAAATCGTGAGGCCACAAGCCACGATACGTGCCTACGTGCCGTAATTTGTGGTACTGACACACGACCTCTTCTCCCGTTTCTATTGGAGAACTTGTTGATGTAAACAGTAAATAAATGTACGTAAATGCTGGAAATGAAGCAGTTACGAGGGTCATGCCACTGCCGCAAGTTACGCAAAAAACATGATTCACGTAACTTATGTTGAAAATGGTTTACTTTTGTTTTCACACGGGATGTAAACCCCGCTCACCTGTGTGAAAGTTTGCCATTTGTTTGACCCATCCACCACCCCAGCCTCCACCTCCAACCAACTGGGCAAATCCACCATTTTAAACTTCTCTTGGCTGTCAATCACTACGGCAGCAGGATGGCGGTGGACGCATTACAGTGGATGATGAAATATACGTAGAGACATAGCTCGTTTTTCGCTGCCTGTACACGCAACCTATATTGAAGTTTTTGACGGGAGAACCAGGACCAGGACCAGGACTGAGCGAGGCAGACTGTTGGACCCTTCTGCTCTCTTCTATCCACAGGAGGCGCCAAACTCAATGAACACAAATGAAAGTTCTTTGTAGCTGTTTGATGTCAAAATAAAACAATTTGAGATTTCATTTTCTGCTGTTCGGTGGACAATATTAAAACTGAAACCAAAGTAAAGATTGAACCATCTAGCCTAATTTCCTATTCATGCAGGCATTTGTGTCTCCTTTAATCAACTTGTGTCTTTTATGGTAAATGTATGTCTTTTTGTGGTCTTTTATGACTTTGTTTTAGTAATGTTGTGTCTCCACTTCTGGTCATTTTACACATTTTTTTGATGATTTTTGGGTAAAGTTGTGCCTTTTGTTGGTCTTTTATGCCTGTTTTAATAATTTTGTGTCTCCTTTGGTAATTTTGTGTCTTTTTCGTGTCTTTTTTTCACCTTCTGCTGGTGAAAGTCCTGGTTTGTTTGACCCGTCCACCTCCCCTCCCTCCCACCCTAACTGCACACTTAAAAGTCACACTTAAAAATGTAAATGTTTTAAAAAGTTAATTGCATAACTCAGCTAGATTAATTGGCTCTGAAGTCAAACTCTAGTGACATAAATCTGTATAAATGCATCAAATACCAATGATACATCTCATTGACATCGACATGAGAACTTAAAATGACTGTTTTCTCTTTCATGTGGCCAGAGATGATGTCAGGTTTGACCTCCTGCTGTCTGCAGCTCTGAGTCTGAGCAGGAGAGAGAAGCTCCTGATCTGATAGCAGCTAAAAGCCCAGCTGTCATCTCCTGTAGCGGAGCTGCTCTAACTGGAGCCCCAGCGGGACAGAGTGACATTTGGCTGATGGAGGAGAGAGAGGAGGGGAGGGAGGGAGGGAGGAGGCGTGCACTGAGGTGATATGATGGAGTGAGGGAGGAGGAAGGGAAGGACGGTGACATTACAGTGACTTTCTAAAAGCTCTGAGCACTGACAGAGAGAGGGAGCAGGAGACAGGAGGAGAGCTGATGCCTCATCATCTCACTAGAATATGATCAGCTGTCGTTTCGTGGACCCTCGCTCCTCTTCCCTCCACTTCTGCTTCCCTGATTTACAGCACTGCATCAGTCCAGCCCCTAGACTGTATAAATAATGGACGTAGTCACCGTGACATCACCCATTGGTTTGTGGCATCGAGTTCAGCGTTACACTCGTCGCCACCTTGTGTCGCCATCTTGTTTCCGGAAACGGGGAGCAGACCATATTTGGACTGTGGAGGAGCGAGAGGGAGAGAGTTTTGGCAAAAAACAAAAACTAAATGTTCGTTACTGACCTATAAAACTGAACCACTCCTTGGAGTGTCTGTTAGTCCAACCAAACATTGAACAAGACATTTTAATGAACAAAGTGTTCAAATAAACTGTCATTAAGTGAAAATACAGTAAATGGGTCAAAGTTATGAGACCAAACTGCTAAACGACCTTTTTATATATATGTAACCGTATTGGTACGTTGTCGTGGATACGCATTGCTCTGCTTCTCTCCTGATGACGGCTCGCCTTGTTAGTGACCTGTCAATCAAAGGTAGCCACGCCCCAAATCATATGATTCTTTATCTTCTATTTTATTTTCTTCTAAATGGGGCCATTACTTACACTATTAACATCAAATCTCTTCTCTCGTCTTGAATAATTTTTTTTACTAGCGATTGAGACCAAAGTGTTGTCCTAAAAAACATTTCTGAGGTAATAAATTGAGTGAGAATTTTTCTCATTTTGTATTGAAATGAATGGAACCAAATGCTTTTGCAGCCGCCGCCAGTACCCCCTGCTGGAAACTTTGGTAGAATGCAGCTTAAGAATGCCTCCCTGCTCAGCCCCTCCTCCATCTTTCTACTTACACATTCTGCCTCTCTCTCTTCTTTAATCTCTCCTTCGAGAGCCAGCAGGATGGTAATTAGAAAGCCGAGACACACGCAAATTCAAATACACACTTTCTCACACAGTGCGAAAGCCTTTCATGCAGACACACACACACACACACACACACACACACACACACACACACACACACACACAAACAAACACACACACACACACACACACACACACACACACACACACGCACACACACACACACACACGCACACACACACACACACACACAGATTCCTGGTTCAGTACAGAAAGAGAAAGAGGAGCAGAAGAGAATATTAAAGGAGGGAGAATCAATAGATTCATTTCCTGCTGCTGACAGAGGTTGATCTCTCCCTGGACCCATAATCCTCAGTGTGTGTGTGTGTGTGTGTGTTTGAGAGAGAGAGGTGAAGGATAAAGCTGGTCAGGTTATTCTTGCCCCAGGGCAGAATGGAAAAAAAGAGGGAATATTGTAAAAACACAACTTCCTCTCCTCTCCTCCTCCTCCCTGCTGCCTCCAGAGAGAGATAGTGATAGGGGGAGAGAGAGAGGGAGAGAGAGAGAGGGGAAGAGAGAGAGAGACAGAGAGAGAGGGGAAGAGAGAGAGAGAGAGAGAGAGAGAGAAAGGGGGAGAGAGAGAGAGAGAGAGAGAGAGAGAGAGAGAGAGATAGAGAGAGAGAGAGCAATGAGGAAATGTCGATCTGTTATCTCGTCGCTTCGGTTCCTGACTTTTCTGCCAGCGCAGCACGTTGAACTGAAAACCTGAGTGTGCTGGAGAAAAAAAAAGAGCAGCAGAGGAAGAGGAGGAGGAGGAGGGGGAGAAGGAGGAGGAGGGGGAGGAGGAGGAAGAGGAGGAAGAGGAGGATGAGGACGTTATTCTTATCTTATATATTTATTTCAGAAAAAAATTGGCCTATTTTATTTCATAGACTATTTTTATTTAAGATGTTTTTTTATTTAAATGTGCACTTTATGGAGCTTTGATTTAAAAAAAGGTACTCATGTTGTTATACAGTAGGAGGAGGAGCAGGAGAGAGGAGGAGAGAAGTATTAATGTTCACTTAAATAAACGGTTTCAATAAAACTACTTGTGACAAGTCATATTCGACTTTGACTTTTGACATTTGTTCTCACTTTGCGCTAAAAATATCGGGATATAAATATATATAAATATCAGGATATGACTTTCGGTCCATATCGCCCAGCCCTACGTGAAAAGTGTTCCAGGTTTCCAGGTGAGTTCTTGAGCTCGTTTATCCTCTAAAAATGTGATTAATTTGAGAGAGTTATAAATATGACAGTTTCAAAAAAGTGCTCACAGAGTTTGGTGCTAAGGCTCTAATAATAACAACACAACAGGGCTGGAAAAAACCATTCTGACAGATTTCTCCTGTTTCTAGCCTTTATCTTTCTGTGCAGCTACGTTTGAGTCTGATAGTTTGTGTGTGCCTTCTCCTCATATTACAGCTGATCGCTCAGAGCCAAACAGCTCTGTCAGAGGAGAAGAGAGGCCACGCTGCTGGGAGGGAGAGAATCAGCTGATCGGTGTCCAATTTAAAAAGTTTTAAACATCTTTTTCATGAGTAATGCATAATTTGTTGGGCTGAACTGTGCTCCCTTGTGGCATGGGCAGCCGTGATGACGGTAACTGAACTTCACTGAACTTCTAAAAATTCTCATTGCCCCATTTGTCATGCCATTATGATAGGGCAGCAGCGGCCTGCAGGGAGCAGCCAGCAGCTTCCGAGTGGAAGACCAGCGGCTGGGAGAACCAACGAGCGACCCCGCCGCTGTGGCAATAAAATACCAAAAAAGATACAAAATGACAAAAAAAAATACTAAAGACACAAAATGACCACAAAAAAAAGACCAAAAAAGCTGTAAAAAAAATCCCAAAAGACACAAATACCAAATATACATAAAATTACCAAAACAAAGTCAAAAAAGACCAACAAAAGCCCTTCAAATTGCAACTGAAAACCTGCCTACTCCCTTTAATTTCATCTGCTTTCACTTAAATGCCCCCCCTTTCAGTAATATTATTATTATTATTATTATTATTATTATTATTATTATTATGTAATTTTATTAGTATTTGTATGTAGTTTTATTGCCTGCTTTTATGACTGCTTGTTTGATGACTGAGTGTTTTATTGTTGATTTTGTAGGGTTATCTTGAGTGTTCAGAAAGGCGCCCATAAATAAAATGAATAATAATTATAATAATAATAATTATTATTATTCACTGTTTCCCAGCAGAGCAGTGTTGGTGTCCATGTTTTACCAAAGTGCAGCATGTGATTCAAACATCTCTTAACTTCCTGCATCAGGTTTTTACTTAACTATGTCACTTCCAGTAGTCACATCGTCCTCCTAACTACTTCACTTCCAGCATTTACATCATTTATTTCCTCTTTAAACTGTCTTTTAGAGCCTAACTAGGAACTGTTTGGCCCTAACCTTAGAGAAGTGCTGACGGAGCACAAATTCAACCAAATTGCAGCTGTTTGTTCCAGCAGTGAACCTTACCATGTCCTGCAGAAAATTAGATTTTGGCGTATGCATTGCACATAATTTGAAAGTCTAAAGTTGTGTTAGTTGTTCGCAGGTTGGCGAGACGCTGGTCAGATTTGAGACAAGAAGTGAATAACTGGATGAGCAGCGTGTTGAGATGAAGCAGAGCTGGTATTTTTATCACCGCTGTGCAAGTTTCAAAGCTTTTGCTGATGCTGCAGTTTTGACTTTGTTGTCCACGTTAGAAACTGAACAAAATGTCTGTTGGTAGCTGTCGACTGTCATCGTCGTGGACACAGTCCCAGTGCATCCTGCTGCAGAGAGCTGCTGCTGATATAAAGCACACAGTTGTGCAGACACAATACTTTTTGTCCATTATTATGATTATGATGCCGAGGGATTGTCTTGCAGGTAGTTGGATATCTAGTCAACAGAAGTGTGACAAAATGTCTTTAATAATAAAACAAATATTGCCTTTGGCTCCACTCTTCATGTTGTACTCTTTCAGCCAATATTTTCAATTTTCTGTTACCTTGTGAAGCTGTTAAAGAATAAAAGGCAGAAAACGTCCCGCTTTAACAGGACATGTTTTTTTCCCAGCCTGTTATAGCCTCTAACAGCCTCAGTTTCTCACCTTTCAGCGGTTGTGAAATTCTACACGGTTAAACATCGACAATGAGCTGTGAGGATATTTTAGGGCTGTGGCAGCTTTAAACAATACTTCTCACGTGCTCTTCATGCCAGATTATATTTTGTCATTTTTGTTACTGATATTGTGTTATTACTGTCACTTTACAATTTACATATACGATTTTTGTTTATCTACTGAAAAAAATAGTACACACGTTTCATTAACAATTTCTCGAAAGTACACGTTACGCATTATGATGCCAATTGGGAAAAAAAATGTTTGCTGTGTTTTTTTGTGTCTTAAAATAGACTAAATAAAATTGACTAAATAAACATAATCTGAATAATTTATATATATATAGTTTTAATATTTTAGTTTTTGGGGTTTGTTGCCTGTTGCCATGTTATTATTATTATTATTATAAGCAAATAAGACATGCAAAGTTCACTATAATAGTAGACTATGGCCTACAGGGTATAGTAATAGCCTGAACTTTACTGCAACCAACAACAAATATATCTTTGTTAAATTGTAAAGATCAAAACAAAATTATGACGAATGGTATGCTTTTGAACATTATATATATATACGTAAACGCACACTACCAATATCTCATGCTGCCATGCTGATTCTATAATGGTAGGTTGTTGCCTCAGTGCAACAGATGCATTTTAACAAGTTCCCATTATTTAATTAGAAGATAAATTGCCTGAAACTATCGAAAATGAAGGTTTACTAACCTGTTAGTAACTTATTAGCTTTTTTTGTGGCGCAAAATGACAAAGCTGTTTCCTTTTAAAAAGTCTGCAAAAAGGATTTTAATATGGCCTCCTGGAGATCATGTGACAAATTAAAGCATTGCTACTGGTTCCCTATACTCTTCCCTCTTTTCTCTAGTGCAGTGCCCATAGGAAGTTTGTATTCGTATAGTGCATGGGTCGGCAACCTGCGGATCTGGAGGCACATGTGGCTCTTCAGGCCATCTGCAGTGGCTCCTTGTGGCTATGACAAAAAAATTTACATTTTAATTTTCATTTATCATTGGTGTAGGCCCAAAGCAATTTGTATTCTTCAATTGTAAAAGTGTTAATCTTATACATGGCAGTAAAGCATTTCTTTTATACAGTGATGGAAAAAATGATTAGACCGTCATTGTTTTTTTCAGTTTCTTGTTCATTTTAATGCCTGGTACAACTAATGGTCCATTTGTTTGGACAAATATACTGATAGCAACAAAGATATATCATGAGAGATTCATTTAAGAGCTGATATCTAGATATTTTTCATGTTTTCTTGATAATAACAGTCGTTAATCGGAAACAGTGCAATGCTGCAACACGCCCTACCTAAATAATGATATTTTGAAAAATTCAAAAATCTTCAAAATCGAGGATGCACACCTTCATGCTATGCGCAAGCCACAAACCATATCTTAGGTCAGTGTGACTAACGATCAGCGAGATATCTTCATCTTCTTCATCCAATGTTTGAACATCAGCTCAGTCTGCCCTCCTGGTTCGGCGTTATGAAAGACGGTTTAAAAAGTAAAATAAATGCAATAAATGAAGTAGTCAGGTGTTATGAGGAAGAAACAGGCACCAGAAGTGACACTGATAATGCTCAATCAATCATCTGACAACACTCTAAAACCTGGTGACCACACATGCTGAGTTTTTCATAGTGAAATCCCCAATATGTGACAGTACAGAATGCAAGTAAAATGTTTTTCGTTTTATAGGTAATCAGCTGTTGAACACTGCTGCCATTAATGTCCTCGGCCTTCTTCTATCACAGACTCCCTACGGTTTATAACTACTTTTTAGATAATAATAACAACACATATTTTCTGTATTTAATGTTTTTCATGTGTTTGTTGCATTGTAAAGCATTTTGTGTTGCTTTCTGTGCATGAAAGGTGCTATATATACAGATCATCATAATTTATTAATTCGTTAAAATATATTTTTTGTGTGACCTGAAAGTTGTCCAACACTAAATACTTGATACATTTAGAGGTCCAGACATGCGTTCACAACACTGATAACATTAAATATCTACATATTTTAACCAAAAATAAGATGACTATAACCGTTAAAGCACACTGCTAACACGTTGTAAACGATTACTGTTTTAACCCTCTATGTTGAGGGTCAAATTGATGTAATGAATGCACAGGTTATAATAATGACGTATTGAAGTAAAAAAATCTCCCAAAAATATAGTTAAAAGTCTTATTTCATAAAAAGAAAAAATGTAAAAATGTAGAATAAAATAAAATAAAAATATCCATATCTTGTAAATACATTGTATTCTATATCTAGGTTTTTCCAATATACATAAAAAAAGTTTTAACATTCATTTTTTATGAAAAAAGGAGTGAATTATCTTCATTGAACCTGATCTGTGAGAAGTAAAGAACACCAATAGAATAAATATTGAGTGAAATGTTTAATAATGGAGTTAATAATGAAATATAAACAATTTTTATTGGGATTTTTTACGTTTCTGACACTTTTGGAAATTAAACATGCCCCGGGTTTATTGCTGTTCCTGAAAACATAACAGGAGGGTTAAGCAGCAACAATACTGAAACACTTTGGCACACTAAGGCACCAAAACCACTAGTATAAGGTAAAATAACATTGTTGTGCTCAAAAACAAACATATTTATTTCTGACCTCCAACAACATGACACACACACACACACACGCACGCACGCACGCACACACACACACACACGCACACACACACACACACACACACACACACACACACACACACTTTACAAAAAGTTGAGATGAGAAAGAACTGCAGGGTGCTCAGGAAATAAGAGGCAGAAAGTGCCAGTAATCACAAGAATAGCTGTGAAGTGGTGCAGAGTACAGTGGAGCGGTTTAGACTGCAGAGGAGGGGCCGAGAGGCAGAGAGGCCGCGGTGGGCGTCCTCACTCTGCTGCTTCAGAGAGGAGAGAGGAGAGGCCAGTAACTCTGGCAGAGACCTCCACTCTGTGATAAAATGTTTCGCACTTAAAGTCAAAAGTATAAGTGCTGCCACTGTGAGTTAAAACGGCTGCTTTTATTTGAGTCACGGACTTAACAGGAGGCCAGAGGAGCCACAGATCTGCTGTGTGTGTGTGTGTAAGTGTATGGTGGCCAGCGGGGACAAAGTTTAAGTTAGCTTGATTTGAACATTTGAAGAGTTTTATTTGTGAAATTGTCACGTCACCTCAGTTGCCCGGTCATGCCATTTGCACTTTACAACATCAGAAAAATCAGACCACATAACTCAACATGCTACTCAACTAGGGTCAGACAAACCAGGACTTTCACCAGGAGAACGCAAAGTTACCAAGAAAGTCAGAAAATTACCAAAAAGTTACAAAATTAGACACAAAATGAAGCAAAACAATTACACAAAATAAATACATATATTAACCAAAAATTGGCACTAAATTACCAAAAAAGATACAAAATGACCAATAAAACACACCAATGACCAAAAAGAGCAAAAAAAAAAACGCTGTCAACATGCTACTCTCAAAATTCCACTACTGTAATGCCCTCCTGACAGGCCTGCCAGCCTGCACAGGGAAACCTCTTCAGATGATCCAGAACGGTCTACAACCAGCCAAAAAGGTCACATGTCACAGCGCCGCTCATCCAGCTCCACTGGCTACCTGTCAGATCAGATCTCTAAAGCTGTCCCCCAGTACTGCACTACCGCGCTACCTCATCACCGCTGAGCTCTTCAGTGAACGACGCCTGGCTCTGCCCCCCGTTGGTCCAAGGCAGTCCAGACTCTTTGTGTTTGTTGTTCCCTGTTGGTGGAATGCACTACCAGTTCCTACCAGAGCAGGGGCGTCCCTCTCTACCTTTAAAAACCTCCTGAAGACCCAGCTCTCCTAGCACCACACCACAACTCTACTTCTTAAAGAATCCTCACCAGCACTTATTGCTGCACTAATGCCTCCTGTCGCACTATACCTTCATTGTTTCTATAAGTCGCTTTGGATATAAAAAAAAGCGTCTGCAAAATGACTTTATGACTAAACGTGATATTACAATTTTTACTATCATTATTATTATTATTATTATTATTATTATTATTATCATTATTATTATTATTATGTTCTGATTCTGGACTCTTATGTTCTAGAATAATTGATAGAAATGTTGTCATTGTTTCTGAGAGAATGCTACCTTTAGTTTTCCTGTTCCCTATTATCCAGATGACTCTGTTGAGCAGTCAGAACTCTTTCTTGACAGTTTTCATCAACAAACTCTTCAGTCTGAACCTGTAAAGGAGCAGCTACAGGGTGTAAACGCCGAGCTCAGGGGAACAACAGCTGCTATAAAAGCAGGAGAGAAGGATTTAGTTTGGCTTCCTGTTCTCAGATTCTCCCAGCCGAGCCACAGAATCAAACTGTTGACCTCTGAAACGTTAGAAGCTGCATCTCTGTGCCTTCAGGCGGCGCAGCAGAGCGAGCGTTAAAGCAGAGCGAGGCCGGCAGAACCTGCTGCAAACACTGTAAAACTCACAGTGAAATAAAATAACCATGCAGCTCTGTTTCAGTCTGTACACACAACAACATCTCTCCAGCTTTAATGATTAAAAAGCTAAAGCCCTCTGTGTTTAATAAATGATACATCTGGGTCACACAGCATCAATAGGAATTAAGCATAAATTAGCAATTTTCATGAGCTTACTCTGCAATTCGTTAACAAGAGGAGACATAAAAGTAAACAAACAAATAGTTTGGAAACAAACAACAGAACAAAGAACCAGCGTGCAGCTCCTCTTTGTCACTATTATCTGGTTGTTTTAATGTGGCTATTTAATCGGATGTTAAAACAACTCCGGAGCTGTTTTGCCAGTTTTCAGCACTGATGAGGTTTTATTTTTTCCAAGTTGGCGATTTGGCAACAAATTCTGATTAAATGACAAAATGCATCATTTGTCATTTATCTCCAGAACAACACAAGTGTTTCTGATGTGATGCCTCCAATCAGCAGGAGAGTTTCTGACAGCTGTCCAAAGAACTTTCACATTGAGAAGTTTGACTGCTTACAGTCGGTTTAAAGCACTCGGTTAGTGGTCAGTTAAAGATTGTTATTTGGGATAAAATAAACATCCTGTTAAAGTTTCCTGAAGGCAAACTAATTTGTTCTTTGCTCGAAATGGACAAGAGTCATAATTACTTTGTCACTGACAGGTCTGAGGTTAGGGATGTAGGTAATCAGACCATAAGTTATTGGTAGATAATGAGACATTTATATTATTCATTATTAGTGTTTAAATTACAGCTGATGGATAGAGATAGAGATACAGTAGGTGGCACTATGTCACTTTATAGATGGTTTGCGGTTTCGCCAAAAAACAGAGAGAAAGAAGAAGAAGAGGTGAGAGTCCAACATGTTGCTGCTGGCCATTGGTCTGATTTTCAGAGTAAAAAGTTTTCCAAGAACAGAGAAAAGTCTATGAGTTTAAACACAACAAATCTTCGAGTCACCTGAAAAAACTCGGTGAAAATACGGAGCAGCAGAATCACAACTATATAGAACCTGAACAGACCTTTTCTGTGGTCAAAGAGGATTTCACAGCTAATGTAACTGCTCTATCTCCACCTGCATGACGTGGTCAACACACATTAACATCACTAGAACTGAGCCTTTCCTACCATATGCATATAGATATGCACAAACTACAATTTATAAACTACTTTGAATATAAACATATCTGTTATTGTTAGGATGCATTTCTTAGTAATTCTGCACAGCATGTATTCATAAGCTCAGCGTAAACTTATACTTTGGTATGTGTGTATCTGAGGAACAGACTTTGTGTCTCTACTGTACATTTGAGTAAGATATTGATATTGTTGACCACTTCATTCAGCTGACAGTCTGACCATATAAGGCAGGGGTGATTTTCCCAAGGGGCCACATGACTAATATCACAAAGGTTGCGGGGGCCGGACCAAAACTCTGAACTAAATTTTGCTTAAAGGAATGGTTCGGAATTTTGGACATAGGACCTCATTTCCAACTTAGCCGGTGTGATATAGGTCGGTGGAGACCGTTTTCAGCACATTTTATGCAGTCCTTATAGTTGCACAAGTCACTGTTGCTAAACTGGTGTTGAGCTAGCGCACGTCAATAGTAACATCCAGCCTGTCACTAAAAACAGCTTTACCTGCTCCGCAGAACACCCGAGACAAATGCATTATAACGTCGGACTATCGATGTACATGTCTGTGTTGATAGAATAATTTTAGAAATTAAACCAACCTTGCATTTTCAATGTTAAAACATTTTTGAGGGACTAGTTTCTCAGCAGCAGCGGAATTTTACTTTGTGGGTTAGTAGTAGTGCGTCAAAACGAAACCAGAAGAGCCCTCCAGTCGTGACAGCTAGTAGCTAGTAGCTATAAGACAGTAGTAGTTATAAACATGCCGCTTCAGTGTGCGTTCAAAAATTGTGGCAATAAAAGTCACAGATGGGCACCACAGAGTTTCCACCGATTTCCATCTCAAGAACCAGAAAGGAACCAACTATGGCTTCTAGCAGCTGGCTTGGACTTGGCTAGGACACCGGCGGAGACCTTGCTGAAGTTGCGAATATGCAGTGATCATTTTAGACAAGATGACTTCGAAAACCCCCGCAGTCTGAAGGACCACAGATTTCTTAAAAAAAATGCCGTCCCAGCTATCTTTCCAGATGCCCCTACAGCTACGGACGAACAGGTAGGCAAATATATTTTGGTATGCTACTCTTGCTAATAAAGCACCTCTCATAACGTTAGCCTAGCTGCTTCTGATAACTTTTGAGACTTGAGACTGAGATCGAGACTGTGTTTACATGTACCGGTGACGTTATGTGTGTTATAATCTGGCAGACTGTAATTAGCCTGGAGATAATATCACTCCGCCGCTGCCGTAGCCTAAGCAACAACAGGGAACAAAGTATAAGCTATTCCAATGCTATGCAAGGTTGGTTTAATTTCTAAAATTATTCTATCAACACAGACATGTACATCGATAGTCCGACGTTATAATGCATTTGTCTCGGGTGTTCTGCGGAGCAGGTAAAGCTGTTTTTAGTGACAGGCTGGATGTTACTATTGACGTGCGCTAGCTCAACACCAGTTCAGCAACAGTGACTTGTGCAACTATAAGGACTGCATAAAATGTGCTGAAAACGGTCTCCACCGACCTATATCACACCGGCTAAGTTGGAAATGAGGTCCTATGTCCAAAATTCCGAACTATTCCTTTAATATTAATTTAATCGCTTTATAAAATACAGTACATTTTCAGTTTTAAGCTGCTACTGATAAGAATACATGTTATGATGAGACTGTTAATGTGGAATAAATCAAATATAGCAGAAAAAAGTAGTAGTAAAGTAGTAAAGTAGTAGTAGTAAATACTCCAATCACTATATCACTTTTCCATTTATTTTAAACACAACTGTAAATGACCTTTAGCAAGGTTCCTATTGGTGTTTTTGTATTATTTAGCTTGGTTTTCATGTTTGTAAATTTTGGTGGTGTTTTACAATGTTGTGATGCTTTTATTTTGAAAAGACGCCGTCCAGTGTGAAACGGGTGATTTAATTTTGAAAGGTAGTGACAGGAAATAAAAGGTGGAGCAGTAAAATTAAAACCGAACTGTGAATAACAACGAGTGCGTCAGTCGTAATTCATATAAAGTTGATATAAAGTATCTAGAAGGCTTCTATAGTGGCTGGCTGACAGGGGCACAAGGTTTGTTAAAGTTTATTTTCTTCTGTCATATATATTAGTAGCTATATTTGTTGTCTTAACTATAGTAAAAGTGCTTGTTTGCTCAAGTGCTAATGCTAATGTTTGTTATTGTTTTCCCACCTCGTAGTTAAAGAATTGAGTCTTTGCAGGTGGGTATGCATGCAGGCAGATATATGTAAACTGCCTTCAAAATAAAAGCACTGTGGTTGTATTGATTTGTAATTTTGGGGTAACCTCACGCGGGCCGGACAGAGACAGCCAACGGGCCGAATGTGGCCTGCGGGCCGCCCAATGCCCAGGTCTGATATAAGCTGTGACCAGTCTGACCAGTTTGACTACACCTGACACATAAATGTTCTTCTGTAGTGTTCATCTGTATGACACGTTGACTATGTATGTAATGTTCAGCAACCTGCAATGTCCAAAACAGCTGGCACCATGCCATGACGAGTATATAAAGTGTCCAGTCTCTGTCACAATTCATTCATCTTCTGTCAGCATGGCAGAGATGAGTCGGACATTGGATGGAATAAATGTGCATTAAACAATCACTTCACTTGTTCTCTTCCTCTATCAAACCACAAGATGCATACCATGTCAGTGTTGTAGTCTAGACCACTTAAACCGAGAACAAGTCAATACCAAGACCACGGTGTATCGAGACCGAGTCAAGACCAAGACCAGTCCGTGCCGTCTCTGTTAGCGTTGCTTTGCAGAATTTACAAGTTTTTGTGTTTTTTCTTTTTTTGTAGTTGTGCACAAAAAATCTTTGTGGTTCAGGTAACCAGATTTTATTACAGACGAGTTGGCTGACATCTTCTCACGGTCTCTTGTCCTGTCACTCACATGTATTTTTGTGGGGGGCGTGTGAAAGGAGGCGGGAGGGGAAGCAATGCGAAGCAATACGATCTAAACAAAATCACAGTAATGATATTAACAAGTAAATCCAAAAATGCACAGTTGTGGTCTTGACCGGTCTTGAACTAAAGTCCAGAGTCTGCTTTGTCCGAGACCAAGACAAGGCCGAGTAAAAACGCAGTGGATTCCAAAACGAGACCAAGACCTTTTAAGTGGTCTTGTTATTAGAGCGTACGCTCTGACAAACGGGGCATTAAACACTGAAGTGGAAGGTCCTCTAGCTTTGGCTGCCGCTCAGTCCAGCATCGTCCCAGTCATGGGAACCAGGAGGTCGTCCCCGTTTGGACGCTCTGAACTCGACCACATGTTCTCTCCAACCGAAGGTGAGGAAATGGTCACTGGAGAGCGTCTGGGTTTGGTTGAAATATTTCAAACTGTCATCTGTCAGCCCTCCAAATGCTTTGTAATAGCACTCAATTGTACACCCTAAACGCCGTTGCTAGGCTACAGAGCTGGCTGAGTGGCTGATGGGAACGTCCAGTGGTCGCTCAGTACCACGGGCTGATGGAGGCGCCACACTCAGCCTCCTGGCAGCTCCGCTCTGAAACCAACAGCTGGTGATTAGGATGTGCTAATGAGCTGCGGCCTGAGGATCCAGGCCGGAGACGGACCAGAAGATTCCTTCAGGATGTTTTACTGCTCGTTTACCTTCTCAAAAATGTCCTATTTAACATACATTATTATCCAGTCAGTGTTTGATCCGTCTCCTAAATTTTCTGTGTTTGGACACTATATTTCATGTGTTTGTTTTTACTGGGTCCTGCTCAGAATTGTTTTAAAATAGAAAATAATGATTGATTCAATATTTTTTAATGGTCTTAATAGGTATTAAATACTCCATAATAAGACATATACAGTCATGGAAAATATTATTAGACCGCCCTTGTTTTCTTCAATTTCTTGTTCATTTTAATGCCTGGTACAACTAAAGGTACATTTATTTGGACAAATATAATGATATCAACAAAAATAGCTGATGAGAGTTTAATTTAATAGCTGATATCTAGACATTTTCCGTAGTTTTCTTGATGCAAAACCTTTATCAAGAAAACCATGGAAAATGTCTAGATATCAGCCCTTAAATTAAACTCTTACCAGCTATCATTATATACAAATGTACCTTTAGTTGGACCAGGCATTCAATTTTACAAGAAATTGAAGAAAAAGGGTGGTCGTATAATATTTTCCACGACTGTAGTTTAGACAACATATGTGTTAACAGATTCTGAAAGACTTCATGATTACAATAAAGTATAACATTTATATCTTCTATAAGTTGAAGATATCTATAGTTTTCCCCCACCTGTTCACCTCTGTCAGCCAACAATCAGCAGGAATTAAAGATGTTGTTGTTGGTGACAATAATAATAATAATAATAATAATAATAATAATAATAATAATAATAATTCCCATGTTTTTTCACAAAACTGTTCTGGGAGCTAAAGAGCCTGATCTGATATCTGTTGCCTGAAGCCAAACCACTTTTTTTTCAGTTTACTCGTCTTTTGTTGCTCACTGAGCTGTTCCCTTCCAAAAAAACCTGCCTGAGAAACACTGAAAAGGCCTGAAACAGCCTCCTACGCCAGGAAGACCTTGGTGATAACTACCCACGCAGGGATGATCTGTGTTTGGAGCAAAGGCAGACAGAAAGGAACAGAAATCACACACACACACACACACACACACACACACACACACACACACACACACAAACAAACACACAAACACTTCCGCTACCTGTTCTTATTGTGTTAGAATATTTTTTCTCCACCTGGTGAGAACAAACACACAAACCTATAAGAACATAAACAGAACCAACAGGCTCAGAGGACAAATACAAACAAACAAAACAAACTCATCTGCCAGTTAAATTATTTACACACACACACACACACACACACACACACACACACACACTGTTAGAAACGCACCTTTTCACACTGTCACTGCTGAGGCTATAAGACAGAGTCAGTGTTCATGTGTAGCTGAGTCTCTGTTTATCTCCTGTTTGTACTTTATTTTAATGTTTCATGTCACTGTGAGCTGTATGCTGATGGAAACCAAAGATTTCCTGATTTTGTTGCTTCAATAACAAAATAATGGGGGCTTTTACTGTGAAGAATTTATAGGAAGTAAATGTGTCTGTGGCTTTTCTGCAATATTAACAAGTCTTTGGGTGTCATGATTGATGACCAACTGACCTTCAAGGTTCATGTGTCTTCAATAGCCCGATATTGTCAATTTGCCCTGTACAACATCAGGAAGGTTAAACCCTACCTGACCGAACAATCCACACAACTCCTGGTTCAGGCCCTTGTGTTATCCCGTTTAGACTACTGCAACTCTCTACTGGCAGGTCTTCCTGCTGGATCACCAAGCCTCTGCAGATGAACCGTCTGGTCTTCAACCAGCCCAGGAGAGCACCTGTCACTCCACTCCTCACCTCTCTGCACTTGCCCGGTCGCTGCTGCATCACATTCAAAGCCTTGTCTCTTGCCTACAAAATAGCAACGGGCACAGCCCCTGCTTATCTGAACTCCTTTGTTCAGGTCCACAAACCCTCCCACCCACTACGCTCTTCCAGTGAAAGACATCTGGCTCCTCCGCAGCTGAAGGCCTCTACGTCTCAAACCAGACTCTTCTCCTCTGTAGTGCCCCGGTGGTGGAACCAACCTCCTAACTCCATCCGTTCTGCTGAGTCCTTCTCAATCTTTAAGAAGAGACTGAACACAGATGACGACGATAAGAATTGCACTGACCGCTCTGTGAGCCTAATGGACTCAAACTGAACCCACGGCACTTACTCTTGCTATGTTTTTTGACTTCATCTTTGCTTGTGGCGTATTATCTCTCATTTATATGATGCTTTGGATAAAAGCCTCTGCTGAATGACATTGTAGAATTGTAGAAGTCTTGTAACTCTGCAGGGAGGAAGAGTCCAAGTGAGATGAAGAGCAGCAGATCGCTCACGTCCAACAGGTAAACAGCCGACAGACACACCCGCAACTCTCTGCCATACTGGGATAACATGTCGAGTCAAACCAAGCCCCTCACAGCGTGTCTCTTACCTGTATATGAGGATATCGTCTGTGGAGCTGTTGTACTGGATCTGGTACATGCGGACCCCTGGTATGTGGTTCTGGGGGGGCCATCTGATGGTGGCGGAGCTGGACGTGAGCTCGGCCACGCTGACCCTCTGCTGGTCAGACCGGGCCTGGCCTCCGCTGACGTTGGACTTGATGGACGTGGGGATGTCCGAGGGCCCGGGGTCGGGGTCCAGTTTGGGGTCAAAGTGTGGCGAGGGGTTGACGACTAACTCGACGGGAGCAGTTGCCTCCCCGGCTGCGTTCGATGCTATACACGTGAACTTCCCAGAATCCTAGAAATCATTAGAGGAAAAAGATGAAACCAACATGTTTCTTTAACTTTGTGTTGGTTCCATATAAACCACAGAGACTATCAGACGTTACCAGTGGTGGAAAGTAACCAAGTACATTTACTCAAGTACTGTACTTAAGTACAATTTTGAGGTACTTTTATGAAACTTTATACTTCTATCCCGCTAAATTTATCTAACAGTTTAAGTTACTTTTCAGGTTAGAGATTTAACACAAAAACACGATCAATTAAAAGTGATTAGACATTTTTTTGTTAATTAAACCTCATAACAGCATATTAAGTAGTTACAATGCTTACATAAATGTATCAATAATAATATGTATAATATGTAATAGTAATATGTATGTATATACAGGTGCATCTCAATACATTAGAATATGATGCAAAAGTCCATTTCCAGTAGTTCAAGTCAAACAGCCCCAACCAAGTATTGAGTCATATAGATGGACATACTTTTCAGAGGCCAACATTTCCCTCTTAAACACTTTTTAAAATTGGTCTTTTTTAATATTCACATTTTTGAGACACTGAATTGTAGTTCTTCATTAAACGTAAGCCACAATCATTATAGTTAGAATAAATTAAATAAATGAAGACATGAAATGTTTCATTCTGTGTGTAATGGATCTATATAATGTGTGATTCCCACTTTTGGAATTGAATTACTGACATAAATAAACTTTGATATTCTAATTTATATTAGATTATATAAACTTATATTACATAAACTTTGATATTCTACTTTATTGAGATGCACCTGTATATAACAATCTAAGTGGGTTCATTCTGCATAATGAGTACTTTTACTTTTGATACTTTAAGTACATTTTGAGGCTGATACTTTTCTACTTTTACTTCAGTAAGTTTTGAATGCAGGACTTTATTTTTTTTCAGTACTGTAGTGGAGTACTCTCCCAGTGTGGTATTAGTACTATTACTTTAGTAAGAAATCTGAATACCAGTGTTGTAGTCAAGACCAAGTCAATACCAAGACCGCGGTGTATTGAGATCAAGTCAATACCAAGACTTTAAGGGGTCGGGACCGAGTCAAGACCAAGATCAGTCCCAGTCATCTCTGTTAGCGTTGCTTTGCAGAATTTACAAATTGCACTTTTTTTGTAGTTGTGCACAACAAATCTTTGTGGTTCAGGTTACCAGATGTTATTGCAGACAAGTTGGCTGACATCTTCTAACGGTCTCTTCTCCTGTCACTCACATGTACTTTTGTGGGGGGCGTGTGAAAGGAGGCGGGAGGGGTGTCAGCCGTTAAAGGTGACAACTATTTCAAATGATATATGAGCCATGTTATTGGTTGTACTCGAAGCAATACGATTTATGCAAAATCACAGTAATGATATTAACAAGAAAATCCAAGAATGCACAGTTGTGGTCTTGAAATAAAATCCAGATTTGGCTTTGTTCAAGACAAAGACAAGGCCGAGTAAAAATGCAGTCGATTCCGAGACGAGAACGAGACCTTCAAAAAGGGGTCTCAAGACCAGTCTCGAAACCAAGACCGATCTCGAGTGCTACAACACTGCTGAATAGTTTTTCCACCACTGGACGTTACACACTAAACAGCACACAGTGGGTCATAATGATCATACAGAGCTGTAGAAACCACGTCTGTACCTTGACGGAGGCCTTGAGGATGTCCAGCGAGCCGTTCTCGTAGCAGATGGTTCTTGACGTGTTGCCGATCAGCTTCCCGTCAGGACTGACCCAGTGTGTGGAGGGCTCGGGGTCTCCGATGGACTTACAGCGCAGGCTGACCTCCTGACCCTCCATCACAAACATCTTGGAGGTGTGTCGAGTTATCATCGGGGGCTCGCAGACAAACTCCTCCTGATGAAGTACAGAAGGCCATAACAGGTTTAGGTTCAAGGTTTCTTTGTTATCCCAGGGGGGCAATTCACTGTGCAACAGCAGGATGCATCATAATCAGCACATACACAAGCAAACAAACCACCACCTGTTGTGAGAAAATATTATAAAACAATGTATGCATTTAATCCAATAGCGTGTGATATTAATAAGGCAAAAAGCAGTAATGATCATTCTAGACTTGTGTTGAGCTAAATGAGTGTGTGTTATACTGAGAGCTGTAACCTGAGATACAATGAGCAATCACTTTGATGACCAGACTGAAGACTCAAGTAATGTCAGAGTAAAGTAAGATAAAATCTTGATATGTGCTGAAAGGCTTGTGAAAGGATGTTTTTGAAGGTTATAAAAATTAAAAGTGTGATTGTTCTTAAAGAAAAAGGAACCTAACTCTCAACCAGTATTAGGAACATAACACAGGAAGTCTTTTTAGTGCCCATATGAGGTAACATGGAAGGTAAAAATGCTGACTACAACAGCAATTTCAGTCCTCCACAGTTGAAAACAAGCAAAATGAACAGGCAGCCATCGCCTGATAGCCACACACCACTCTAACAAAGAAAACACAGTAGTATGATC
This sequence comes from Centropristis striata, assembly GCF_030273125.1. Classification (NCBI taxonomy): domain Eukaryota; kingdom Metazoa; phylum Chordata; class Actinopteri; order Perciformes; family Serranidae; genus Centropristis; species Centropristis striata. The sequence continues at coordinate 26,481,338 of NC_081520.1, forward strand.
ACCTAATCAGTGCATACCACACGTCATGTTTACAAAGATACAGATATAGCCCTCAACCCACTCTAACAAAGAAAACAGTGTAGTATGATCACCTAATCGGTGTAAACCATACCTCATGTTTACAGACATATTGGTAAGGGGGGCCTGGGAGAGCCCACCAATGAGAGAAGGAGAAAAAGGAAGATTGTATGACATATAAACTGATGTTTTAACGCTGTTTATTCAGTGTGGTTGCAACCAGGGAGCTCATTGAGTTTTGTTTTCTTGACCTTTGCAAGAATAAAACTCTGCTGCATGAACCTCTGAACGAATCTCCTGCTACTTTTTTGAGTCTTAGAGTTTGGGGAAGATTTTGATGTATATGTTGTTGTCAAGTTGGAAGGCTCTGCCCGTTTAATCTGACCTTGGGGGCAATAAGCTGTCCTAATTTGCCACTACACATCGACAATAGACAAAATACATACTACGGACATCTCACATTGAGTTATTAAAAAAAAATATAGCAGCAGGGACAAAAGAGTTTTTGTGTCAGTTTGTCCTACAGAATCTGCGGTCAGACGGCAACAAAGTGAAGCAGCTGTTAAATGGGGTGACTTGGGTCAGCCAGGACTAACTCGACCCTCTTACGGGTCCATATAGAGACTTTAGATCAGTCAGAGGGTTGAGGGCAATCTTTCCACACACCTTGACTATGTTTTGCAGCCTGTTTTTTCTTTTTTAAAGTGAGGGACCCAAACCATCTCACAAACGCAAAAGAAAGGATAGTTTTAATAAAACACCAATAAAACATTCGCATAAAAGTATTTTCAACATTAAAATTACAGAGTTTACAATAAAAGAACATGCGCCGATTTTTTGCAGATGTGACTCGAAGGTGAGTTTGTCATTGATTGTGATGCCGAGGTGTTTGTAGTGGTTCACCGCTTTGATAACCTGATCATTAACAACTGCATTAAAGTTGCAGTTTTTTTAAAGAATTACTGAGATTTAAACAGCTGTTTAAACAGCCGAATGTATCATATTTGATACGCAAGTTTCTGAGACCTCTACATCATCAGTGTGATATTTTTTTTCCTGACAAACCTGATGTATACAATCAGATACAAGCAGTATCTGGATAATCCACTAGGGATCAGGAATGTATGCACCAGATGGCATTCACTTGAGACATCCAATATGGCTGCCGTCAATCAGTAACTCCCGTGTTATTTTTCAAGAATATTTTTGTCAATTTTAAGATAAGAAAAACTTTCAAATTGTTACTGATACTTCAATAGGAGTATTTAGTGGACTGATGTAATGTAAAATTAATGAATACCTTATAACCTTAATTTATAGTAAAACTGTGTTGAAAATGTGTGTATCAAATTTAATACAGCAGATATTACCGAAAACTTATTTGAAAATTTGTCAATTGTCATTTTTATGCATTTCATACATTATGCATTAAATAAAGTAACATAAAGTGCTTTCTTCTCATTTAGGTAAACTAACTGACATAATTAGGTTTATTTAGAGTTTAATTAAGATATCTCTCTAACAATTCAAAAAAATACATTATTCAGTTTTTTTTGGTGTGTATTTTTAGATGGCAAAAAAAAAATTGAGCATTGCAGATGTGTTAAAAATAAACAAACTGAAGAGCAAATTGCACACAAATACCAGATGTAGCAAGAATAATTCACTGGTTTCACTGGTGGATCTGTCATTGCTGCATGAAAACTTCATATCAGCAGATGTATGATGTTGTGTAATATGGAAAAAAATATTTTTAATGTAGGAAAATGTTAAATGGGAAGTCAAAGTCTTAATTGGTTAAAAATATTAGGTTTTATAAGTTGTGTTAGTTCAAGAAAAACAAACTGAGCAACAAATTTCAGAAAAAGACCTGATGTATCAAATATGATACAAATTAGAATTCATACATGCAAATTGATATTTATATATTTTTTTAATTTGTCAGCAGGTTCAATAAATACTCCAGTTAAAAAAAACTTATTTTTTGGCAACTATTTCATGGTCCAGGCTTTATAGGGTTAAAAACTTAAAGTAACACACAGAAAACAAAAACACTAAGGGAGGTGAAATATCCGGGGCTTTAGAGAAAACAAGTCGATTCAAAAGAAGAAGAGTAGGTTTTGTGGCTCTGACTGGCTTCCAGCAGTGTGTTCCTCCAACAGTAGACTTTCAGCAAGAGTTCAATTGTGTGCACATAAAGATTAAGTGAGTTTTTCAGCCCTCGCAATATTTAAAACCCACCCACTGGCACCTAAGCCAGCGTAAAGCCAGCCAAAACCCTGGTGGAGTATTATTGCTAGGCCAAGCAGGGCCTGCCAAGGCTTACCAGGCTTACTCATCATTCTACCACTCAGTGCATCTTCAAACCTTTTCTGGCTCCTTCTTGGGTCTTGTTACCAGCAAAGAAGATTGCTGACCTGATGACTTCTGTGCTGAAGCTTCAAATTCATCACCATTGCCTTTCAGTCTTATATTACATTCTAACCCTCAATTGCTCCCGTGCAGCTCAGAGTGAGAGGCTGTGATTGACCCAGACTGCTCCCTGATGTGAGTGTTTGGAAGTGTGAGAGTATGAGAATGTGAAGATGAAGGGAAAAGAGTATTAAGTCGTCATTTAGTCTTAACATATATCTTTTTTTCCCGGTTAACCCATTGTATTCCAACCAGCGCCAACATTTCTCTCCCAGTGTGGCAGATAAGCAAACCAATTGTGCATGTTTTGACTAAAGCATGAAAGTTTAAGCATATAATCTACATACCCAAAGGATGTATTTCAGACATGGATGCAGTTTGTATTTGACCCATTCACCCTGCATTATAACCAAGTATATCTTTGCCAAAATGTTCGACTTTGTTCTAATAAAGATGCTTTTGCTTCCACAACCATAGTCCTGTAAAATTTTTTAGTTTAAAGCCTCAATTTGGCTTAATTTGGCAAGGGAGGCTATGTACCCTATATATGGGCTTTTTTTCCAGGTATAAAGGTAGAGACTTGGACTTGTTTCATGGAATTTTATGACTGTCAAATCCGAAATGCCTCCACGTCTGAAATTAAACTTCATGGTCTATAGAAACCATGAAGAAAGTTTCTTGCTTTAGTCATAAAATGCACAAAACCTTCCATATATGAGCTTGTCCCCTCCACTGTTTCTTTCATGAGCCTGTAACCTCCTGGGCTGTTTTAGATTCTATCTAGAATCGCTGCAGATGCAATAAACAGCCAAGCTGCTTTCATCGATTCTGAAGCAGGAACTCCCATGGCAGCTGACGGCGATCATCTGACCTCTGATGGATGCAGCGGAAGCTCGCTTGTCCTTGCAGTGGGAAAGAGGCTATTAACTCTCTGAGTATTAATAAGCCCAGGCACTTTGGTGACACGAAGGTCTCTGGATCGACCTCTTTACAAGGCTAATCCTCTTATAGTGATCCTACAGTAGCTCTCTCAGGAAGGTCCAGGACTATTACTGGAGGTGAGGCAAGGGGTCTGTACATCATCCTCTCTGAGATGATACCAATTAATCCCATCTTTATCTCATGGTGCACCTCCACTTATCACGGAGGCTTCAAACAGCCCAGAGGGGTCGGCTCCTGGAGATCTCCGGGGGAGGCAGAACCCTCTCCATCGCCTCTTTAAGGTAACACGTTGAACTGCTTTGTTCTGTCTCTCTGGGGATCAGTATGGCTCTGCTATCGTATGGAAGTATTTTCCCAGCAGGTGAAGAACAAATCTTTCAGCGGCTCCTTGACCTTTAGTCCCACAACATCTGACTGCAGCAGCAGCAGCAGCAGCAGCAAATCTGCACTGAGCTGAGCTGTGACTCTGGGTTTATAAACTACTAAGGTTGCACATCTCTCTGTGATAAACGATTCAGTTCGCATATAGATACACAGGTTACTTTACGATTCAAAAACTATGTACTTTTATTACAGACCGATTAGAATTACGAATCGATACAGTGTCAGAACGATATGATTTGATTCTACGGTTAGTATTTGTTTAAGATATTTTATAGTGTGTCACTCACAGGTTTTATATTTTATTTATCTTCTGATTCGCCATGTAGTTAAAAATCTGTTTTATTGTGGGTCTGAACAACAAAAAGATCACAAACATCTTTCTACATTTATATTGATGTGAAGAAAAAAATGTTCTAGAACCTTTTTTTCCTTTCATGATCTGTTATTTACCCCATTCAGATTTATTATGGATACTAATAAAGTAAAGAAAAAAAAAAAAGTAGAGAGCCTGTCTCTCTGTCAGTATTTCCATTCAGTCCCACGTGAGGCTGATCATTCCTGAGTGAGGTTTGATCTGAGTGATATAATTTCCTTTTATCATCTAACCTGATAATGACAGAATCATGTTCTGGGATATTAAATAAGGAATTTATCACCAGGGTCGTCTATATACAGATGCTAATAATAATAATAATAATAATAATAATAATAATAATAATAAAAATAAAATAATATAATATAAAGGCATTCCCATGTCCCACACAGTTCACAGTATGTGCACTGTGCACAGCTGTTTGTTAAACAGAGAAACACTTATTATTATTAGTGCATGTCTATAGCTGTTAATGCCGACTGACAGCTGATCCAGCTGTGATCCACTGCCGCCGTCATTGGAAACGGACTTCGCTTCACGTGACGCTTCAGAGGGAAAGACGCCTCATGTCTCTTAAAACGTAGCCTCCCTCTCGCTTCGTTTCCTTGCATCTCTCCATGCATCCCTGGTGGGCGGGACTAAGACATAAGTGAGCGGCGCAGTGAGGGAAGCGGGGATGCAAAATAAGAGAATTGGGAGAGACATGGGAGACCCATGGAGTTGCGTGAGAACCATTTCGCGAGCAGCTTCAGCTCTCACGTTGTTTTAGAAACGCTGACGCAAACTGTAAGTGTGTGAAGCTGCCAACTGATTCCAAGTCTCGTGATACCTGATCCATGACTCTACAACCGATTAATCTAGGAATTCATGGCTAATTTGTATATCGATTGAGGGGGTTGCTACAGAAGCAGCCGTATCTCTCACTTGTTAAACCGAATATCCGGTCGCATTGGTTTAACGCTCACAACCCTATAAACTACAGCAGGAATATTTCAGTCAAGTACTTTCCAAAGAGAGTAATCACTAGAGGTGGATAAAACATCAATACAGCATAATATTGCGATATTTTGCGTGCCAATATCATATTGATTAATTGTTGCCAAGTATTATATATATGTATACTGGATATACTTGTATCATATGAAACTAGTCGATCTATAGGCACCGAGCATGTCAGGATATCGTGTCAGGAAGTTGTTGAAATAGCGCTGCAAAGTTTGGCTATTTTTTTTATGTTTCATGGTGATTTTCAAAGGGGTCATGTGACCTCTAACGTCATGCTATCTGAATGAAAACAGGCTCTCTGTTAAATATATTACGTTTGTGGGATTGCTGGATTAAAAGCTGCAGATTTTTATTACGTTTGTGGACATTATTACATTCGTGGGCGTTAATTACACTCACATCATCAGCAGAACACTGGGACGGGTTGGGTGGAGATAGTATTTATAAAACAGATCTTTAATGACTATTATTGCAATGGGGAACCTGGACATAATGTGAGTTGGGGGCTCATCCATTCTTTCTCTTATCTGTTGTCGTATCAGGTAAGTTTGAGTAGTTTTTGCGTTTTGATCCCTGTAGAGTTGTCAGGGTTTCTCTTGTGATGGTGGTGAAATGGACGTAGTGACGTCACCCGTTGGTTTGTGGCCCGTTTGAGGCATCAAGTTCAGCGCTTCAATTGTCGCCATCTTGTTTCTGATATGGGGAGCAGACCATATTTGGACTTTGGAGGAGCGAGAGGGATCTGACGACACTGACTACACACCTCTCTGCACCTTAACCTGACTGATTCATGTTAGCATTAACTGGAGCATTAACTGGATGTTAGTTTTGGCAATTTGCAGAAATGTTTATAAATGTGCACGTTCCTCGTTAAACAAACCAATAAATGAATAAAGTTACGGACAGGAAGGCCGAACACACGACCTCCTGTTTTTAATTGTTGCCTCTTATGGCTTAATTTGATCCTTTTGTCTGTTATTTTAAACCATTTTGGTATCTGCTGCAACATAAACCAGCTCCTCAGGTCCCTAATCTCTGTGATGATATAAGGAACGGCCTCCTTTATGATAGAAGGGAACCATCATAATGCAGCGTTGTGGTTCTGACCCCATGACTCGACACTTTGAGCAGAAGGTTCTCTCCTCTGTGACTCCGACCGTCTGCCTGCTGCAGCGTCCTTGAGACAGGAGATGATTGTTCGTCCACAGAGAGCCAAAAGTTAAGACGGCAAGACAACACATCTTGGCGCCGCAGGGTTTACTGGATTATGATGCCCAACACACAGAATGCAATTTATACCACCGACATTTTTAAATCTTCCATTTTTTCAGCCAGCTTATAATGACTGGGGGCTTATCGAGAAGTATAATATTTGTGTTATTATTTTCCAAAAAAGCTAACAAGATCAACCAGAGGCCTAGTTAGATAATCTCTGTTAGTATTTGTTATTGAAGCAGGTCCAGGCCTCAACACATCAGGGTTTCCCATTATTTACCTAGATTCTGGTGGCCCGTTACCACATGATGAGGTATGTGTGTGCGCGTGCCAAACTAAATACTATCGACCTGTCCAGGCCTTCAGATCCAAACACACTGCTGCATTATGACGTTCGGTAGCCGCAAGCTAACATTAGCTTTTAAAGTTGTTTTAATCACACTAAACTGTGACTAACTGTTTTTAATAACTTCCTCTGGCTAAACACATGCAGCTTTCAAATTAAGAGCACTGTGTCCACCACAGAATGTACAAGAAGACTGTCAAAATAAGATGCCTTAAATAAAATATACAAGAACTCTTATTCTCCTTTTAAATATTGTTTTAAATAATCAATGAATAAGATCAGTCTATATGATGGAATAGTGTCATTAGAATGTGTGAGAGGCACCAAATTTGGGCTTTTATGGAAAATAAATTATCCATGGGCGCATGCCCCCCAGACTCCCCTAGCCAGCTATTTTTCCACACTGGCTGGCTGCTCCATGTCCTCGTGGAAAAGCATGATTATCAAAATTAAAAATGACACAGTAGGATAACAAAGATTCTATAATACAGTATCTTCCCACTGAAAAATGTTGTGTGAGGTGTTTGCTCTCATTTAGCTCTTAAGGTGCACCAGATTGATGCATTTTACTTATAATTGTACAAAATTTTTGGTTCGGTCAAACCAAACATAGTAAAAGTTTCAAACTTCAGTGGTGTCAGTGTGATAACAAACTCTGAGGTGTTCTTCTAGAGGACAGAATGGATCTTTGCCCTGAGTCCACAATGTTTCTTATATCTGGACACTTTATTGTATCCTCATGTTTCTATATTGCTGATATAGATTTATTCTGACTGCTTCAGATTGTTTCTCTGGCTGTATTTTGGATCTTTCATGACGTGATATTACTGCGAATGGAACAAACCTCTCTAATGGTCCAGAAGTATTTCCCGGCCAGGTCTTTGGGTGAGGCGCAGGTCTCCAGGTCGTCCTCTCGGGTCAGCCTGCGGAGCCACACCAGCTCGCAGTTACAGTGCAGAGGGTTCCCGCCGAAGCTCAGCACCAGCGCTGTGAGGGGGGAGCCCTTCATCTTGGCGTACACTGGGATCCGCAGGAACAGCGGGTCCGGAGGAATCTTCTTCAGCTTGTTGGACGTCATGTCCAATCTGGTGGTGGAGACAGAGACGCAGTGAGACGGAGCGGTCTGCAGGCACAGGGCAGTGTGCTGAATCAGAAGGGAGTATTTATTTTATTGTCTAAACATCTGTAACCCTTCGCAGCATGCACACTTCAAAAGAACTCAGAGTCAAAAAGCAGATTCAACATCTCACATTTTTTTCTGATCTGTTTTAAATGTGCAAATGTTACAAAAATGTATTAGACCACCCTTGTTTTCTCATTGCTTTCTTGTTCATTTGAATGCCTGGTACAACTAAAGGTACATTTGTTTGGACAGATATAATGATAACAACAAAAATAGCTGATAAGGGTTTAATTTAAGATCTGATATCTAGACATTTTCCATTTTTTTTTTATAATGATTTTGGTTATTATCAAGAAAACCATGGGACATGTCTAGATGTCTATCAGCTCTTAAATTGAACTCTTATCAGCTATCATTTTTGTTATCATTATATTTGTCCAAACAAATTGTACCAGGCACTAAAATGAACAAGAAAGCAAGTACCAAAATGAACGAGAAATTAAAAAAAAACAACATCCTAATATTTTTTCCATGACTGTACATAGTAGGTTTAACTCTCAGCCCTTTTAAGAGACATACTATGCTCATTTTCATACCAATATTTGGGCTTTTTACTGGAACATATTTACAGGCTTTAACCTGTAGTCATTCAGCCCAACTGGACACAGAAGGTTGTGATCAGTGGATTTTTAAGGGGAGACAGTGTGCTTGGATGTCTGAAGTCATTTACAGCTCAAATGCAGCATTTTTTGAGTTGATACCATTTGCATAATAATAAATAATGCAATAAACCCAAAAACTTTGGAACAGCAGAGAAAAATCCATGCTGTGATTTGGTTTAAAAAACGTTTGACATTTTTGGAGATTTATGTATTTTCAGTTACTGTAAGACGAGCACTTCTGTTCTTTAAACTGCTGGGAAAACCCACTTATTGTCTATGTATGTTGGGGAATATTTAGTGAGAGCTTGAATGGAATAATTGGTTATTTACCATTTATAGGTAAACGTCCTGAACTATAGCGTTAAAGATTTGAATAAACTGAACTGTTTTAGACAAAAAAAAATCATCATTTTCCCATTACATTGAATTAAAACCAAATAAATGGGTTGAGAAAGGTGTCCAGCCGTTCTTGGCAGTGAGGTGAAGTTGATTGATTGTCTGGAGTCGGAGGTGGACAGCATGACTATAGGTGAGGAGGATGAAGGGAAACATTTAGAGAGGAAACGGTTGTCCTCATCTCGCCTTACAACGATTAGATTGGAGCTAAAGAATCCTAAATGTCTACTGAAGGTGAATAAATCTGGAAATGTTTTCATGAGCATGACTTTTTTTTAATGAAAAAGAGTAATCTCCTCCTCCTGGCTGCAGCCGAGCCACTGATGATGAAGTTCAGGAGATCAAATCTCTGTTTCTAATTCTCATTCATGTCTCACTTTTAGGAAAATGAGATACGTTTTATTTTTCTTCCAGCAGTGGAAATAAGTGACTTAGTGGTTAAAAGCATGTAAACATCCCATTTGGGATTAAATCATCGCTATCACTGTGAAATAAACTCCAAATTTACAGACATGGACAGCTTTATTAGTTCACCATTTTTGTTGAAATTGTGTTGATTATTAATTGCAACAGGAAAGTCTGTTGCAAATTAACAAACAACTGAAACTAATTAAAGTAAGATCACAGCTGATTGGTGTTTTTCCTCAGCTCAGAGGTAAACATGCAGGAAAAAAAGCTGAAATCACAGAGATGTTGATGATGCAGCTTGGTGTTTGTGGTTCAGTCGGTCCAGACACTTATTACCTATATTTTCAAATGTATATTAAATCAATATGCAGTAATGGAAAGGGTTTGCTCATCGTGACAAACCTAATGAACTGTTTTATTTGTTTCTTTTGAATCCTCTTTTGGCTGCGCTAGTTCTGCTTTAATGAAACATCTACAGTTGGATAAAGAAGCTCTGATAAACTCTGATCACTAAGTGCTGCAGTCTGTTAGAGACGAGCTGGAGGATAACAGGGAGAAGCAGTTCAAGGGGACAGGTTATATTTTCATGGTAATACTTGTACTTTGGGTTTCTGCTGGAACATGTCTAATGTTGAAAAACACTATTTTATCTCCTCATATGTCTGTCTGAATATATATATTGTATTCACATTTTGATTTACTAACTGTCTCTTTATGCCCCTCTCCAAAAAAAGCCCAGTCCGATTGGCCTCCAACATAAATGATTTGGGTTCCAGACACACACACACACACACACACACACACCTTTGTTATTGGTTGTGGTAGCTCTAGCATATTAGTTATAACAACTTAAAGGGGTATTAACATGTTATTTAACTTTGTGTCTGTAGAGAGCAGAAAGAAAAATCCATTGTAGAAGAAGCACAGAACTCTATATGAGCAGAAAAAACTGACAATCGGTGAATTTCCACTATAGTCGAATACCCAGAATGAGGTGGGTCTCCCTCGCCGAAACGCCCCTAATTTGAATGTGAGCTGTCCCTAGCAGCCGTTTGACTGCCCTTTTTTTGGCCCTGTGGAAGAGCAGGGGCATTTTTCTCCCCTGAAAAAAGCCTGGTGGCTGATTGGATAGAACGCTAAGTGGGATGTGACATAGAACTCGGCGCCACAACAACATGTGCCATTTTTAAAAGCCCGCAAAGTAGCGAGAGGATTCGTCTACTCTCGTCCATAATTTTTGCCGCCAAGTGCATGAACACAGTGACAGAAACACAGCAGCTCTGCTCCTTCCATCTCGGTCTCCTTCCTTATTGTTTACGTTTGACTCATCTCCTGTGTTATATCCATTGCGATTGTGACATCACGGCGACAAGCTAAGCAATTATGCAACAATCATAATCATACGTAACCTCCAGAGTCTGGTAAATCCCTCCGGGGCCATTTTTTGTAATGGAGACACGCCGAGTGAGCGGAGCGGCCATTTGAGAGGGCGTGGCCTGAAACTTTCCCAGCGACCACTCTTTACCCTGATGGAAAGACGCCTATTGGTTGTAGCAGGACGAGTTCACCACCTCTACACGATTCAAGGATATACATTTTATTCATAGAATATAAATACACATTCAACTGGCTGCTAACATTTTAGTTATAACAACTTAAAAGGGTAAACATGTTAGTTAGCTGTGTGTCTGTAGAGAGCAGAAATAAAATTCCACTGAAGAAGAAGCACAGAACTCTATAAAAATAAACCACAATGCGACCACATGAGGCTCGGGCCGAGGGTCGAATGAAATGATGATCAAAGATGGTTTAAATCAACCAACTAGAGACCAATCATCATTCATTTTATCTGGCTAACGTTACAACAAACAACAAAGTTTACAATAACATCCAGCATTAACATCTTACATTCAGTATTTATAAGATCGTAATCTCTGTCCATATCAATCAAGACGAGCAGCACAGATTTGTGACGTTGTAGGTTCCCAAAGACAAGACAACACTTGTAGCAACACTTGTGGGGCGGCTGTGGCTCAGTTGAGCAGTCGCCTGTTGCCTCGGCCACCAGTATGAATGTGTGTGTGAATGAGCGTAGTGTGTAGTGTAAAGCGCTTTGGATAAAAATATATAAGTGCACTCAATTTACCATTTAAAGAGACGATATAGCCTGCCGATGTTGTTATTATGCTTGAAGTTGACGCTAGTTGTGTTGTGAACGAAGAGTGCACATGAATAAGTTAAGCAAACTATCTCTTCTGCAGAATCAGCAGCTGAACTGAAGATATGTGTGGCCTTTCGGAAGGTATCCTGACTGACGTTATTGCATTAGAGCGAGAGGCAGCAGGCTGCGGGAGATCAGCTCACAGAACAAGTCAAATCTTCACTTCATTACAAAGTACAATCGCAGTAATGAGATCCAACAGTTGACAAATATTCCAGGGTGCATTTTTTGTCACGCAGCCACTGCAGCCTCTCTGGGAATTGAACAATATTTTGCCGGCCAAAACATTGTGCCTGATGACTGGTAATAACTCAAACATTCACCGTCGTCAGCAACAAACATAGGAAAGTCTATTTTCCCCCAAAGTCCCTCCAGAAATATTGGACAACAGCGATGACTTAACAAGAAGTTAATAGCTGTTGAGAGCAGCGGGCGTGCTGCACTTTACAAATTTCAATTATGTTATTTCATGGGCAGCAGCCTCGTGGTGTGTACTCGTTTGTGAGAGTGCTCACCTGTGCACACCGACAAATTCAGAGTTTCACCAGCTGGTCCACAAGTTCTGTGTCTCCAGGGCAGAAATAACCCATTACAGCTCTTTTAATAAATGCATGGCTGTTTATCAGGAGCCGGGCTGCTTTCCTGCCTCCTGCACATCAATGACTGCTAGTCGCTGGGACATAAATTGAAATTGATTACTGTTAATGGGGTTCAAATGTTATTTTGTGCCAGGAGAGTAAAATTACTCAGTGCATGCATAAAAATAAGAACAATATTTATCACAAAACACTTTTCAAAGAGTAAAGCAGAAGTGTTTTCCAGGGCAGAGGCCAGGTGAGGCGAGGAATAATAATAGACAGAACAAGTGGAAAATCAGATTCAGACCTACTTTAATTAACAAGCTGCATATTCCTAAACACAACGTCTGTATCTGAGTGTTTCATGTTTTACCTTTTAGTCCATTGTGTTTACAGCTTGAACAAACAGTCATATGGCATCATTTAAGTTTCAACATAAAGTCTTTCTTAAACTTTTAGTCACATCTCACTGAGAAGATCAGCTTTCTTGGTCCATAAAGTTCGCACTGAGTAGTTTATTTTAGTTAGCTATTTTGGTCAGCTAGGCGTGGGCGATTATACAGTCATGGAAAAAAAAATTAGAATTCCCTTGTTTTCTTCAGTTTCTTGTTCATTTTAATGCCTGGTACAACTAAAGGTACAGTTGTTGAGAGAGATATAATGATAACAGCAAAAATAGCTGATAAGAGTTTAATTTAAGAGCTGATATCTAGACATTTTCCATGGTTTTCTTCATAACAACCAAAATCATTATCAAGAAAACCATGGAAAATGTCTAGATATCAGCTCTTAAATTAAACTCTTATCAGCTATTTTTGTTGTTATCGTAATATTTGTCCAAACAAATGTACCTTTAGTTGAACCAGGCATTAAAATGAACAAGAAAGCAAGTTGCAAACAAGGGTGGGCTAATATTTTTTTTCCATTACTGTAAGATCGCGATTAGTGATATTATATAAATATATAGTGAGATAAATTTCAGGTGGATTACGGTGATCAGCTGTGAGCATATTTACTCGATCAATCACGTGGGAAATGTGTGTGACAACAGCCAATCAGAGTCAACCATTTCCTGCTCCACTTCTGTTTATGTTGCCGAAGAAGTAAACAGAAAGACCGAACGTGGAGCTTAACGCGGAGCTGAGGGCAGAGAAACAGATGTCAGCCATGACTTGGAGCAGTAAACCAGAGAGGATCAGGTGTTGGGAAAGAGGAAAGGAAATTACAATCTATCTGCCGCTGTATCAAGACAAAAATAAAATTCACAGCACGGCAATTCACACACAGGTATGGTGCATTCAATTGTGGGTTCAAGAGCGTGGGACAAATGAAAACTTACAGAGAAACCAGTTATTACTGAATGGAACTTAGTTCAATGAACAAGTTAACAAAATATTAACAGCGTGGGATTTCTATCAACAACAGATCTGGTTAATCATTTGAAGAAGATCCACCCAAGATATTAGGCGAAAAGCAATTTGTATATTTTGGGTATATTATATCTGCAAAGCACTCAGGACTGTAAAGTAGTTCACTGTGTTATTTTATATTTTCTACATTTGTTGAACTGTTGAGTAAAAGGTTTTTTTTTTACATGTTCATCTTACTTAATTTGCTTTGTTATTTACTTCACATGTTAATAAAAATATTAAACTAATCTCTAGTTTCTTTAGTTTTCAGTACAGATGATTTAAAATTGCCAGTTTAAAAACAACATATAAAAATTGTGATAATGCTGCTGTTAAACTGGCCGTGTTCAGTTAAGCTGAACAACTGAGGAGAGTTATGAAATGTGGTTTAAGCTTTGGAAACAGCTTTGGCAAGGTTGTTTTTTTGTTTTCAAATCAGGAACCATGAACCTTCAACCTGCTCACAACTACAGGATATTTAAAATGTGATTATTGCTTTGTTTCTAGTATTCTGTGGGTCGACATCATCATTATCATCCTCAGGGAAAATAAAGTTTGTTTTAATGTTTGTTTCTAACAAAGCTGCATATTGTGTATTACATTATCCAGCTACATACTACAAAATTTCAACAGAAATTCTGACGCTGTGTCTGAGTTTCACTGAACAGCAACATCCTGATATCCCGATTCAGATATGAAGCTTTTATTTTGAAAAACAGCTTTTTCCAACAGCCACATCCTGAAGTTCCTATTCACATAAGAGGCTTTTATTTTGAAAAACAGCTTTGCCCAACAGCCACATCCTGAAGTTCCTATTCAGATAAGAGGCTTTTATTTTGAAAAACAGCTTTGCCCAACAGCCACATCCTGAAGGTCCTATTCAGATAAGAGGCTTTTACTTTGAAAAACAGCTTTTATTCTACTGAACCACTCCGGATCGATTGAAGTGGTGCACACTGAACTACAGTAAGTTCAGGATGAAATAAATCATCAGGACTACTGTTCTCTGTTTCTCCTGTTTGTTCCTCTGCTGCCCTGAACTGATCCAAACCATGTTTACTAAGACAGGCGAAAAATGAATTACACGTCTAAACATGATTTAATAAAGGAATAGAGGAAACTGTTTCCAGATTTTTATGTCAGATTTTATTTAGAAAAAAATCCCTGCTTTATTTAAGAAAAATAACATCACAGTCGTGTGCCAGTAAACAAACTGTGATTATTTACTTTGTTTGCAATCTACAATTTGTGCAGTTTGAAGAGAGATGGAAGGAAAGACGGCAAAGGTTCACTCTAATTTGAGTGTCTGAGGAGTTTGAGTCAATAATAATACCTTTAGATTTGCCTGAAATCGTCTCGTGTGTGAATTTGTGCAAACACTTTGTTTGAACACAGCAGCAGAGCAAAGATATGCCGAGCAGAGGAGCAGCCTGAGGTCAGGGTTCCAATCCCCGCTCCGTCACCAAGCCATTCACCATCATACAGTTTCCAACCTGCAGCTGCTCCAGTGGAGATGCAGCATGCACCAGTATGGAAGAATTATCCTATCTTTATTCAAGAGCGTAGATTTTCAGTTTGAGAGCATAATTCGTCTTTCTCGTGCTCAGATTTGTTCTCCTCATGCTCACATTTTGCGCTCGCACTCAGATTTCTGCTGCTTTCTTTCAAAATGTGTGCGTGCACTTAAAAATCACATGCTTGTGCTCACATTTCTTCTTCTTGGACACAAACATTTTGCTCGCACTCAAATATGTCCTGTGCGCACTCAAATCAAAAGTCTACACGCTCAGATCTCAATTCTGCGCTCTCAAAACTTTTGTGCTCGCACCCAGAACACGCACGTCCTCTCAGGTTGAGGTGTCTGCTCAGACTGAACGTGGTCCCGCCCTGCGCTTAAACAAGTGTGTTTCACCAGCCAATAGGGAGACAGCTAGATTGTGGCCCGGTCTTAGGTGCGTTAGGTCTTGAGCGCTCCGGAGGGGCGGGTATATGGTCTGTTTGTAAAACTGCTTCTCTCTTAAAATACACCAATTTACCATATTAGCCAGCTATTTGAATCGTCACCTATTTAAAACGCAGCATATTTATGTAGAATTAATCTTAAGTAGTCCTAAAAAGAGTTATGGTAGTTTAGATTATATATATATATTTTTTTCTATTATTATTTATATATTACGGAGCCCCCCAGGGGACACGGGGGGAAAAAAAAGATGGGTGAAAAAAAAAAAAATGATGGGTGAAAAAAAAAAAAGGACGGACTTTTGCGAGATCCTGAGATACTTTTGTGAGATCCCGAGATAGTTTTGCGAGATCCTGAGATACTTTTGCGAGATCCTGAGATACTTTTGTGAGATCCTGAGATACTTTTGTGAGATCCTGAGATACTTTTGCGAGATCCCGAGATACTGTAGAAAGAAGAGGAGCAATGGAGGAGCGATATTCGCCTATTTTCCGGCGTTCTAACTGGAATAACGTCACGAAAACCGCATCAATTTCCCCCAGGATGGTTTTATTTTGTACAGAAAACTAAGACTGACATTTCACAGGCTTGATCAACTCCCCAAAATCAGCGAGTCTGGCGAAAGATTAAAGTAACCGCGCCGAATATACGTCCTAGTGCCCAACGGCAGCCAGAGTGCTTAGGGACCGTCGCAAAAGTGCAACGTCTTTCTTTTCTATTTTTAATAACTCACTGGAAATTCATCTAATAAACACCAAACGACTTCTGATGTGTTCATGAACTCACTGTGGACTTCCCACACCCTTTATTTTCAATACACACCTTTTCAATTCCTTTTATTCAGTGTGTACAATATTTAAGCCTTTTATTTTGTAATAGCTCTCTTGTTTGAGTTGTAGCAACATTTAGCAATGAACTTACTTGAGGTCTTTGGCCATCCATCTGTCTCCCATTCATTCGCTGCCGCGCTCCGAATCCTGCTCAAAGTCTTCTTCTTGTGAAAGTGAAAGTATTACCAACATTAGCCTAATTATGCG
Source organism: Centropristis striata (assembly GCF_030273125.1). Classification (NCBI taxonomy): domain Eukaryota; kingdom Metazoa; phylum Chordata; class Actinopteri; order Perciformes; family Serranidae; genus Centropristis; species Centropristis striata. Next base: position 26,497,827 of record NC_081520.1, read on the forward strand.
CCCCCTGGCTTTGGCCGCGTAAATAGGACGGTGATACACGTTGCAATAAGCGAATCAGCTGGTTACACGGATTGTATTACTGTTACATTAATTTATCAATTAAAATTTTAAATCATAATAAGACATGCAGCAAGAGTGCGGCTGACGGGATGCGAACCGGCGTCCCATGGTTTAAAATGCAACAGATGGTAGTGTACTTCACCACTGGACTATCGTGACACCACTGTACAGATGGGGAAAAAAAAAAAATATATATATATATATATATATATAAATAATAATAGAAAAAATATATATCTAATCTAATATATAATCTAAACTACCATAACTCTTTTTAGGACTACTTAAGATTAATTCTACATAAATATGCTGCGTTTTAAATAGGTGACGATTCAAATAGCTGGCTAATATGGTAAATTGGTGTATTTTAAGAGAGAAGCAGTTTTACAAACAGACCATATAACCGCCCCGACGGAGCGCTCAAAAAGGCGAGGGAACGCACCTAAGACCGGGCCACAATCTAGCTGTCTCCCTATTGGCTGGTGAAACACACTAGTTTAAGCGCAGGGCGGGACCACGTTCAGTCTGAGCAGACACCTCAACCTGAGAGGACGTGCGTGTTCTGGGTGCGAGCACAAAAGTTTTGAGAGCGCAGAATTGAGATCTGAGCGTGTAGACTTTAGATTTGAGTGCGCACAGGACATATTTGAGTGCGAGCAAAATGTTTGTGTCCAAGAAGAAGAAATGTGAGCACAAGCATGTGATTTTTAAGTGCACGCACACATTTTGAAAGAAAGCAGCAGAAATCTGAGTGCGAGCGCAAAATGTGAGCATGAGGAGAACAAATCTGAGCACGAGAAAGACAAATTATGCTCTCAAACTGAAAATCTACGCTCTTGAATAAAGATAGGATAATTCTTCCATACACCAGAGGCCTCATGTATCAAAGAGTGCGTAGCTTTCATACTGAAAGATGGCGTACTCCTAATTTCCTTGATACATCCCAACCAGCCGGAACTGATCCACATGCACGAGCCACCAACCACGCCCTGGCTCCTCCCGCAAATGACACGCAAATGACTATAAATCGCTGTCATGCCTGCTGGTTATTGAAAAAACAATGGCAGATAAACGCTCCTTCTAAAGTCCACCGTTGGGTATTTTCTCTAGAACCGACAGAGCAGCCTTTGCGTAATGCTGCCAAAATCAGTTTTACTCATCAGTTCATAAGCCACAGGTAACTTGTTGTCCCAATTAATTATCACATACGGGATCAAATATGCACCACATCTGAATTATTCTGAAAGGATTTCCAAGACACGTTTTTTCTCAGGGGATAGGGATCTGTGCATCATGGATCGCTGTGCACCTGCAGCGTTAACATCTCCATGTTAAACCAAAGGGGAAACAATCGGCGATCGGCACTTTGACACAGTGATAAAAGCAGGATATCTGTGAAAAATGTATGCGCTCCATATTAATCAGAATCAGAAATACTTTATTGATCCCTGGAGGGAAATTCTGGATATATGTATCTAAAAATAGTTGAAATAGCAAACTATAGAGACTTAAGAAAAAAACAATCTTAAAAACATACAGACTTCAACATACTATCATTGCACAAGTAAGCAGCAGTACCCAGGTGAAATATAAAAATATAATAATAGATCAACAATAAAATCATCCATCCCCTCATATTTAGAACGGGTTATTGAGGGTGGGAAACAACATTTTCAATGTTTTTGTGTGTACACAGTGTTGATAAATGAGGCCCCTGGTCCCAGCTGTGTGTGTGTTCATGTGTGTGTGTTTGTATGTCTGTGTGTGTGTGTGTGTGTGTGTGTGTGTGTGTGTGAGCCTCTAACACTCAACCTCTATTAAATGCAGTCTGACGTGGATGGATTTTCTCTGTGATTTCAGCTCTGAAGCATTAGTTTTACAGTTTTATGTCCAATTGGTTTGAAAATCAATTAAAAGGAAACACAGCTCATCAGGGGGAAAATGCAGCCGAACAAAACATAATTTGAAATGGTTTATTTTAATTCTGATGCTTTAATCACAACAATAAAAAAAAAATCCCCTTTAAATAGATGTTCTCTCTGAAGACAGATGCTCTGAAGCTTTGTGATTAATCTTTTATTCTGGATCCATTCAAATATTTTTGTCTCAGGAACATTTAGAGTTCATGTGCAGAATCCTTTGAAGCTTTTTGAATACTCTTCAAGTAATAATTATACACATTTATTGGCAGCTGTGCGGCAGAGTATTTGTTTCTTTGTGTCTCTCTGTGAGGCTCGTAGTGTTTCTAGGCACGTTTGGAATCATTTGTGACATATATACAGTTTATTAGAGAGTTTTCATAACATGTATGCATAAGCTTTTGGTTGATTAACAAAATTTAACTTCAATTTAAAGATGCATTGATTAATATTTGGCCACCAGGGGCATAAACACAACAAAACACACTGCATGAAGCTGACACAACCACCAGAGAGCAGACTCCAGCTAGCCCTGGTTAATAAAACCACCAACTACTGAGAAATATCTGCTTCCCAGCTGCTCTCAGACTGTCTTTCTGCTCAGCGCTGGACAGGTCCCGCACATTGTGTTTATGAAAACTTATTTGAAGAAAAACTGCCGACGTAGTTTGGCGGAAGAGGCTGAGGCTGCATCACAGTGTGTTAGACTAAAACTATGTGTTAAAGGAGGATGAAAACATCCATCAAGCTATAAACATAAATATAGCTGTATATTATATCACACCAGCCTACAGCGGTAATGTTTACTGGTGAGATATACTGTCTGTCTCAGTACAGCAGAACCATCGTCAGTGTTCAGACTGGTGAACTGTGGTGTTTGTAGGCAGTACACAGGAATGAAAAGTGATGGAGGGCTTCGTAAAGTTGAATATAAAGGCCAAAGAAGCAGGAAGATGCTATACAAGTTTCAATTTTAATAAAATTTTCATTCAACTAATAATGCTCCAAAGTTAGGGTTCGGTTTAGTGAGGTAAAACTGACATGCCCATTTTAAAAGTGGTCTGCTGGTCTAAAGGTCTTGGAGTCTACAACAAACAAATATCTACAACAAATACATAATAATTAGGAAGGGAATAGCCATCATCATGTTTCAACCCTCATAATCAATACATTCAATGAAAAAATTACTATTAATGACAAACAGAATTGAGCTGCATATCAATTTAATATTTAGCTTTAAGATGATGTTCACCACCTTTCTGTTGATCTGCTGTCTCCCCCTGAAGACCCCTGTCCCTCTAAAAGGGAGTATAATGTTAAGAGGTTAATGCATGGTGACACACGCACACACGCACACACACACACACACACACACACACACACACACACACACACACACACGCTGGTTCAGTCCTGACCTGGCCAGTTTGTGGAGGTTGGAGAAGATTCCCTCAGGGACGCTCTCTATGAGGTTGTGGTCGAGGCTGAGGGTGTTGACGCTGACCAGCAGGGCGATGGTGTCCCAGGGGATGTCCACCAGGTTGTTGTAGCTCAAATCTAAATCCTCCAGAGTCTCCAGGAAGTCCTGCATGAGGGGATGGGGGCAGAGTGTGAGCAGCATCAAGGATTTTTACTGTTTATGCAACACTGTCAACTGCTTTAATGGCAGAAAGCATCTTTTCAGACAAAAATAATCTGGGCTTTAATGGCTTTTTAATGTTTTATTATCTAAAACAGAGGAGAGAACGAAGGAGGGAGGGAGTGAAAAATGGAAAAACAGAAAGGACTGAAGTATGGAGAAAGAAATTGAGGGAAAAATGAGGGGGATAATAATATTTAAACAGTAAAAAGTGGGGAAAAGGCGAAGACACGAAGAGAAAAGGTGGGAGGAAATACATTTCATCCACAGATTCAGCACTTAGAGAGGAAAGTAGATGATACATGATGATGATAAATGATGGAGAGGTGATTGGATGGATGGTGATAAAGGCAGTGAAGTAATAAAGAGAGAAATATTGGGGAATAACAGAGAAAGACAGAAATGGAGATCAATTACCCTGGTCAGTGTTGTGCACTCACAACATGTTTTCTCTAATTGCCTCCATACAACTCTCACAATCAGTGCACTGATGAAATGCCACGAGTCAGCACACATTACAATGAGCAGAATACAAAGAGAGGAGGGGGGGCTGGAGGAAGGCGATAACAGCCTGTTGATCAGCCAAAGTGTTGTCGTCGTGGATGTAATTGCTCTCATAATTCACACAATCAGGCCACTGTGTGAATGCCACAAAGCCTCAATTCTCATTACAATAATGTGTGCCTTATTGCTTTCTGGACAAAGAGAATCTCATTTCTTAATGACAAAAGGAACTTAAAGAGCTGTGTGGAGGAGTTTAAGAGCTCTGTGAGCAGAAACCAGTGTCCTCTAATAATCCTCCTACTGCTGACGCTGGGTTTCAGGGAGGACGGACGGCTGGACAAGGCTTTGTCTCCGGAGACGGAGACATCCTGCCAGCAGCCCTCCGCCCAAACAACAGCATGTTGGTCTGTGGCCTTAAAGGGAGTCATGTAGTTTTCTTTCTGATCTGCCTCCCTGCTGCTTTAAGACCCTGTTTCCATTTAGCAGCAACATCTGATCTGAGTGATCCAAACAAAAGTGGACTATGTGTTCTCACCTGGCAGTAGCATGTCTCTTCAGTGACCACTTGTGATCTGGTTTTACTTCCCTGCTCTGTATGTAAATTAACACGTACAAGTGCATCTCAATGCATTAGAATATAATGGAAAAGTCTGTTTCCAGTAGTTCAAGTCAAACAGTCCCAACCAAGTATTAAGTCATATAGATGAATATACTTTTCAGAGGCCAACATTTCCATATTAAACATATGTGGCGACCCCTGCTGTTGAGACAGCGGCCTTCTGGTGGGACTTCTGTCTTTTGGCTGGGTTTGCTGATTGGGGCACCTGGGCCTGGTGCTCTGAGATTATAAAGCTCCACAATTCATCCATTCTCTCTCTCTCCCCAGCAGACGTCCGTGGATTGATGTGGCAGACGCAGGGTTAACCGTTCCTTTTTCCTTTAGTTAAAGAACTTAACACACATCCACTACATTTTACACACATGCACATCCTGAACTACTGGTAACACTGACGTCCATATCCCACTTGTAACATTTGTTCTGGTTTTCTGTTGCTTTAAGTTAAAAAAATAAATCTGTTAACCTTCTAAACAGTGTAATTCTGGGTTTTCATGACACCAGACAACCAGGTTGTGGCACACTTTTTAAAATTGTTCTTCTGTCATATTTAAATTTTTTTGAGACAATTTTAGGTCTTCATTAAATGTAAGCCATAATGATTATAATTAGAAGAAATTAAATAAATAAAGCCATGAAATGTTTCATTCTGTGTGTAATGGATCTATATAATGTGTTATTTCCACTTTTTGAATTGAATGACTGACATAAATAAACTTTTCTACGATGTTCTAATTTACTGAGATGCACCTGTAGATCATTTCCGTTTGTGAAACACCAAATGCTTTGCTGATTTTAACCAGCTGGGGGCAGCAGTAGTAGTAGAAGAAGAAGAAATCAAAACAATACATTCTTTGGCGTGTTGCAGACAAACCACTCCACCAAAGTTTACCTTTAGCTGTGTGCTTTTATGACGCCATTGTCACGTGAATGAGTACGTACTTCCACTCGGCAGGGGGCGGCAGGTGAGTCGGCGGACGCTAATGTGGACAAGAGTCACAGACCCGTTCTCACTACTGTCTACTACAACTACCTCCCAATGTGGTTTTTGACATCCGATCTCAACAGTGTTTTCTCCTGTATTTCGAGCTGTCCACTCGTGTTCGGATCACTCAGACCACATGTTACTGCTAAATGGAAACAGGGTCTCAGGGCCGGGGTCTGGACAACTGATCTTACTTAAAGAAAGGGGACGGAGGCAGACTGTGATCAGCATCAAGGGTTTTTACTGTTTATGCAACAATGTCAGCTACTTTAATGGCAGAAAGCATCGCTGCAAACAAAAATAATCTGGGCTTTAATGGCTTTTTAATGTTTTCTTGTCTAAAACAGAGGAGAGAAAGGAGAAGGGAGGGAATGAAAAATGGACAAACAGAAAGGACTGAAGTATGGAGAAAGGAATAGAGGAAAAGATGGAGGGAGAGAAAAATATATAAACAGTAAAAAGTTAGATAAAGGTGAGACCAGGAAGAGGGAGGAAATAAGTTTCATCCACAGATGCAGCATTTAGAGAGGATTTTAATTAAAGAAAAAAATAGAGATGATGCAGCTGTATTCAGAGTCAATGAGTCAGTCAGCAAAGTGAAATCCTTCACAGAAGAGATTTGTGAAATATTCTTGTAAATGTAATGCTGCAAATGTATTACTTTTCAAATCTTAGAAAAAAAATGTATCCTAAATTTGTGACTTTGACTTTGTCATCTGCCACTTTAATTTCAGTGTTTGTTAAGGTTTTCATGACATTATAACTCAGAGAATATCTTTGGGCAATTATCTGCATGACCTCTTGTTTGGACACATTGAGTATCTAATGTAATTTTGTTTTTTTTTTCACCGGGACTAAAAACTCAATTGATCAGTAAAAGGTTACTTCTACATTTTTTTGTTTGTATTATTTTTAATATCATGGGCAATAAGGCCTGTGTTGTGTCCCACGTTCTGCTTGTTGTTTAATCTTAGTGATCCTTATGCTTTGGTTAGAGAAACTACATTATTTTAAAATGAAATAAAAGCAACAAAATCCCTGAACAATGAGAGGCAGGGGAGAGAGAGATAGCGAGAGCGAGAGAGCGATGGATGAGGCTGAGGTCCATCAGCAGGGTCAGAGGTCTCAGCTCTCTGTTTCCCCCTCATGAAAGTCTTGCAGGTCTGGGAGCCGTCCTGAGGGGACACTTTTAATGAGAGAGAGAGGACAGTGTCCTTTAATGAAGAGGGGACAGAGTTTATTTCAAGGCCGGGTTATTAAACAGGTGTCCAGCTGAGAGGAGCAGTCGGCACGGCTGGCTGGTTCTGTTGGACCTCAGAGTCAGAGCCAGAAGTGGTTCTGAACCTCAGTGGCACATCCAGTCTGAACAGCTTTAATTGAGTTGAAAAGAAGTTTTCAAACTGTGAATGTTGGCAAATGACAGAAAGTCTCTGAGAGATTCTGATGAAGGTTTGTTGGCAGCAAATATTAAAAGTAGTTTGACTTTGTTAGTGCTGTGTAACACACACACACACACACACACACACACACACAGACAAACACACATGTACAGATACACACACACACACATACACACACACACATACAGACAAACACACACATACACAGAGACACACACACACACACACACACACACACACACACACACATACACACACACACACACACACAGTCACACAGACACACACAGATTATGAGGGGCATTTTGTGACAGTGAACTATACTAAAACGCCTTAAACTCGTCTCCTGCGCCTGCATAGAGACTGATGAGTAGGCGTGCGTACAGGCACGCGCATTGCGAGTACACCAGATAATGAAGGGATGACGGGTGAAAAGTGTTATGCCACGTGCAAACATAGCGGATGCCTGTGCGCACGCTCGTCTCAATGTACAAATAAATATTTACTTTATGATGGCGAATTTTCAGTTTAACAGCTGCTTCGCTTCACAGTTCAAGCAGTCCATGTATTACCCAGAGAGACCGATGAGACAGTTTGGGCTATTTCAGTCTACACATGCACACGTTAAGTCGTCTAAAGCGTTGGCTTTAGGACAATAACACACACGCGTCAATGCCTGTAACGCGTGTACGTTTATATATATCGTATATCAGGACTGGACCGTTGCTCAGGCACCAAACTGAGGAAGAGGCTGTGCGCATTTACGCACGAGGTCCTTTGGATCATCAGGACCTGACAGTTATTCATTTACTATGTTCTGCAGCAGATCTACACAGATCAGCTGTTAAACAGAGTCTCAGGTTCATACGGGATTGTTTATAAGAAAGCATATCTTATAGATGAACCCCAAGCCCCAACAGAGCTGTCAGAATATTTCTATTTTTAAGTGGTTGAAATTATGAAAATGATCCCTTTCACCCTTACTATCATTAAATATCAATTCAATATCATTCAAACCTTAAGAGAGAGAGATAGGGAGAGACAGAGACAGAGAGAGACTATCTCATACGTACGAGATAAACTTACCGTTTTTCCGGCCAAAACCTGAGGCTTAATTAGGCTGTTTTGAGGGAAATGCCTGACGCACGATACAAAGGGAAGTGAAAGTCAGCAAAATGCAGCATAAACAAAATGTTTTACCTTATTAGTTAAGTACAAATGTCTGTAAAACATAATGGTACTGTGCATAGGTGCCGAATTGGGTTAAACAGTGTAGATATAAGGTCTGATGGAATCATATTGTGAAGAGACTGCTGTCCACATGGCTACTGAATATTCTTTGGACATGGCAAATTAATATTCAGCGGTGACAGCGATTATGGTGTTTGCACTGTATGTCCGCACGCAAAAAATTACTCACGAAGCTGGGAACTGGCTACATGCAGTGTAGTGAAGTTTAATTGCACTTATAGGCTATAATGTTAGCTGTGACGTTGACTTTATCGCTGTGTGTGTAGACTTGAAATAGCCTAAACTGTCTCATTGGTCTCTCTTGGTAATACATAAACTGTACTGTATAAACTTTAATTGTGAAGCGAAGCAGCTGTTAAACTCAAAATTTGTCATCATGAAGTAAATAACTATACATTGAGACGAGTGTGCGCACAGGCGTCCGATACGTTCACTCGTGGCACGGCACGAATGACCCATTGCCATTTGATTTACACACACATTACACAGCGTGTGCCTGTAGAATTGTATTTAACAGTCACGCTGGTCTTCATGTCAGGCGTAGATTGAGGCGTAGTTCACCCGTCATGCAGCCATCAACAATGCGTGTGCAGCGTCTGACATAAAATGCCCCTCACACACACACACACACACACACACACACACACACTGTGCTCAGTCTGTCGGTTTGTCTTGCAAAAGAGATCTTAATCTTAGGAGATAACCTAATTAATGACACTCTTGTTTGGTCCATTACTTCATTAAATTAAACAGATAAAATAATGTCGATATGGCAAACCCAATCTAAATGTGCAGCAGCACAAAGATTCTCCATATTATATCCTGATCTAAAATCAAAGGACAAAGTTAAGGTGAGACATTTGCTTCTGTTGCTTTCTTCAAGTTTTCCTCTGAAATTGACACACATTTATAGGTTTACATACAAACAACTCAACAAATTATAATTAAATTAAAGTTATATGTTTGAACGAAGCTTCTAATTTAATGGGTTGACCTGCCCAGTGAGGATTTTACTCTGGGAACTTAGGTACATTTTTCTTCAAATCTTTTAGCAAGCATTTAAAGTTCTAAATGAAATACTTTTTAAAATAAGTAAATATACTATGCTTTGATTAATATTTAGTTTAGCATGTCTTTCCTACATAAAACATGAAGAAAGGTACAATAGTGTCTGCTATGATGTAACAGCCTTGTTCAATCTCTGTATTACTTGTCCACTCTGTGCTTCAGGTTTATTTTACAGCTTTTCATATTATTTTAATAATAATAATTTTAGTACATTTTAATCCCAGATTGTAGTGATGTACTCAGACATCTCTGTCCCTTCGTGAGAAATCAGCTGACAAACTGCACAGATACACTGCAGTGGTCATGGTCAAACGTTTCAGGGAGATATTAAGTTAATCATTCCTATGGCAGTTGTAGATTTAGAAAGTCGTATTAAGACACATTAGGGTAATATTCGGGCAGTTATAGTTAGGCCTGTCAAAATAATTACTATATCGGCTTATCGTTCAATATATAAAAGTGGACACAATAGTTTTTTTCTGGAAGAAAAAGCTGAAAGCTCTAAAGCTGAAAATGTTTGACAGACAGTACGAACTGCCAAAAAAAAAAAAAAAACCCAAGCAGCCATTCCAGCTGTTTATATGTTATAAATATATCGTTATAAAACTAAAACGACATCAATACAATGTTTCTATCGTGATAGTTTCTGGGAAAGTATATCGTCCTAAAAAATGTGTTATTGTGACAGGCCTAGTTATAGTGGTGTGCAGAGGTTTCAGTCATAGCATTGACAGCTGTTTATTATAAGTTCTGGTTTGTTTGAGATCTTATTCTAAGAGTGAAGAAGAGGTTTCCGTGTCGTACCTGGAAGGCTCCCTCCGACACGCTGTGCAGCTGGTTGTTGGCCAGGATGAGGTGCCGCAGGTTGACCAGGCCCTGGAAGTGTGAGTCATCCAGCGTGGTGAGGCGGTTGGCGTCCAGGTGGAGGGCGTGCAGGTCCTGCAGGTCAGCGAAGGCGTACGGCCGGATCTGACTGATGGTGTTCCTGCTCAGAGTCAGGTGGATCTGCACGGGACGAGAAACACACCAAATTAACTCTTGAAATGAATTATTTAAATAAAATTCTGTGTCTGTGAAAAGTTCCTCACTTTCACTTCTTTTTTAAGTCCTATAACAAGATTTCAATACCTGCAATAATTTATAAAGGTATACCATTTATGAACTTTAGCATGTTTTAGATTGACACTGATCCTGCCCTGCTGTTCAGGGAGGTCTAAGGTCAGGGTCAGCAGACGAGCAGCGCCCTGAGATGAAAGAGATTCAATGTTTCTGTGGGGATTAAACCAGCAGACACAGAGCCGCCCTGTCACCCTTCATTAATAATAATATCAGTTACTAGAAAATTTCTAAAGAAATTTTGAGTGTGCTTGACTCTCAGCCATACATTAATAATGTTGCCAAGTAGTTTACAGTATATTATCTTTACCGTTGCTGAAGTGACAGATCAAGCTTTCAACATGTCTGTCTGTCTATCTGTCTGTGTCTGTGTGGCGGCCACCAATCAGAGCAGAGCAATCAACCAAAGCTGCTCTTGTGACATTTCATGCTACTTAGAGAGAAAAACAGCAAAAACTATCCCACGAACAGAAAGCATTTTTGGCCAAACCGTAGTTCCTTTCATAAAACAAAAAAATAACTTTGAGCATCCTGAATTCTCCCTGAACGTCTACATATGTGTTTTGTGAATAAAAATGAAGTAATTGTCTTTTTAGAGTCATCAGAAGTAACTGGTACCTCTGCTTTCCTCCAGAAATTTTCCCGCCTTTTTAACATGGCGGTCTATGAGGCTGTGGCTGCGTGTTGGTGGATCATCTGTGCGTCCTACGCCCAAACTATAACTCTGACAGCTTTAGCAGACCAATGTGAGTGAGAAGACCAATTTTCCTATGTTTCTATGTATAAATTATTTCTGTAGAGTGGTATCTGCGGCCTCAAGCGCAGTTTCCAAATTTATCTTTTGAGAAATTTTTCTCTCCCTCTCCACTCTAGCTATGATGTCATGCACTCTAGCCTCTCCACAGTGTAATATTGGGGGGATTTTTTGGCGTGTTGTTGCAGAATAATTTGAAAACCGTTTGCCGAAACCCTTAAAAAAAGTCATAGCACACTTGTCATGGCCGAGCCGGTCAATTTGATATCTTTTTACTGTATGTGCGACCAAAACTCTGGGAGGAGGAGTACACCGAAAAAAAACACGGAAGAAACGGAAGAATAAAATCTAGGATTAAGCCCGGTGAATAGTATATAGTGTGCTCTTACAAGTTAATACGGAGTGCAGCAGGACAAATGGAATTACTGATTAAAGAGTTAAAAAACAAGTCAGAGCTACATTAATAGATAATGTTACTATAAAAAAACACAGTGCTGTGGTCGGGAGTTTGTATCTGCTAAACACTTGAGCTCCGCTCGGAAACATGGATGTGAAGATGCAGAGATATTCTCTATTAACACTGAGAAAAGGTCCACACGTCTGTATGTCTGTTTTGGAGACATCTGCGGCGTTCTTTCGCACTCACTGCCGAATGATTAAAAGTTAATTTCCCACGTCGGCCTGTGTGTGAGCAAACATCCTCTGTGCTGTTGTCTTCACGCTGCAGAAGAAACTTATCTGTCAAACACTGAGGAAGTCTCCAGCTGAGATGAGTGCCACTATCTGCTGTTTAAATATCACCATGTTGGTGTTTTTCTTGCCGTGCGGCGTGCGGTGAAACCTCTCCACCTCCGTTACATGATTACAGCGCAATTAATCGCTGAAATAAGAATGATATGATAGATTTCACCTCATTTAATATGCTGGAAGGAGCAGCTGTTCCTAATGTTTCTGGTTCAGAGTGGAATCAACATGAAAACACGATCACATCATCGCTAATCATCATCACTTTACTCTGTTGTAGTCTTCCTTATGTTCTTACACGTTAAATCTATGATATCCTTTATCATGCATCCTGATGATCCGTACATGACAGACGTCACCTTTTGCTTCCAAAAGTTGGTTCATTGACTGCAGAAATAAATATATTTAGAGTTCTAAAGAAGGAGTTTCAGTGGTCCGGCTGTTTGAGACGACTGTCTCTGAAACATTGGTCAATTATTAAACAAACATTTTTTTACAATCTTGGCTACAAGGATGTGACTGAAATATTAAAATTACATTTCTCTGTGTTTGAAAATTGTAGAAACATTTGTGATAATGTAAGTACAAAACTCAACAAAATACTAATTATAATGTCTTTATGTATACTGTGGCGATCATGGGCGAAATGAAGACTTTCACTTGCACACAGTGAACACAACATCCAAAGTTAACCATTTAACACAGAGTGTTGCACCGGCGACACGTTTGCGTAAGCGCACTTTGTATTACCATAGTTACTGAACATTTTACACTATTGGAAAAAGAAAACTGAGAAGTTGCTCTTTACAGCCGATATGGTGCCATTACGGTAATTTCACTTGTGCCTCTCCCGGCAGCCCACAAAGAATCAGCTCCTAAACCGAGGGAACACACACAGCTGTGGAGAAACGGTGACAACAGAGTGTAAAACTGAGATTACATTTGCACAATGATCTGCTCTCAGCCTTGAGTCTGCTAATTGTTATGTAATATTTTAAAAACCTAAATCTGACATTTTTCCCCCCAAAAAATCTCACCAGAAGTAACCATTTAAAGGGTTATTTTTCCCAAAAAATTTTTGTATGTATGTATGTATGTATGTATATATGAATGAATGAATGAATGAATGAATGAATGAATGAATGTATGTATGTATGTATGTATGTATGTATGTATATATATATATATATATATATATATATATATATATATATGTACAGTAAAGCTATGGTAACATTGAAGTGAAAAACATGCAGTCATATACAGGTGCATCTCAATCAATTTGAATATCATGGAAAAGTTTATTTATGTCAGTAATTAAATTCAGCGGTCGAAAAGTGGAAACAACACATTATATAGGTCCATTACACACAGAATGAAACATTTCATGTCTTCATTTATTTAATTTCTTCTAATTATAATGATTATGGCTTACATTTAATGAAGACCTAAAATTCAGTGTCTCAAAAAATTTGAATATCACAAAATGTTTTGATTCACTTTTTGAATTGATTTACTGACATAAATAAACTTTTCTATGGTGTTCTACTTCATTGAGATGCACCTGTATGAGAGTATATGACAGTATCTCCAGTATATTCCTAAAAGTGACCCCGCTACGGCCTCTGAATTAAAAAAAAAACGGCGTAAATACTGGCGGCTCGCTGACCGCCTGAAAGCTAAATATGGATACTTGGCGGCCATGTATCGATTTAATATTGCCACGCAAAATATCACGATACTATGCTTTATTGATTTTTTCCCCCCACCTCTTGTGGATTCAATGATTCCAATTTTTTGAGGGATTTTTTACTGTTTTAATCAATTCTTTAGTGGTCAGGAATTGTTACATTTAACACCAAACATGTGAAACAAATGGTATATACCCAAACACTACTGCAACAACTTATGAGACATTATTGAACATGGAAATGGCCTTCATATACTCCCACCATAAAGTTCAATACCCTTTTACCTATAGTTTTACCTATGATTTAACTTTTATTTAACTTATATATATTATATATTCTGTGTGACAGAACTTGAAAAAAAAAATGCTTGTTGCCAGCAGCAGCTTCCTGGCGAGCACAGAACCTCTATATCAGAGTGTTTGGCAGAAAGCAGTGAAAACATGAATGTAAAGCGTTCTGACCAGGCTGGACATGTTGGCGAAGTCGCGGTGCCTCAGCGTGGTGATGAAGTTGTCCATCAGCCGGAGCTCGGCCGTCTGGCGGTCGATGTTGGGTGGGACGAAGAGGAGGCCCGTCTTGGCACACAGCACCGTGTAGGACGGCAGCAGGTTCTGGCAGGTGCACCGCTTCGGACACAGCATGGAGGAAGAGCAGGGGGGGAGGGAGGACAGGAGGAGGACGAGGAGGAGGAGAGGGCCGAACAGCGAGGAGACGATGTCCATGGCTGCTCTCCTGCTGCAACACAGAGACAGGAGACAGCAGTAGTCAGAGCATGCAAACGTGAAAAATCCTGCTGGGGAAAGAAAATGACTTCCAGGTTTAAAATTATACCCTGCGATGCTCCGCTTAAATTGTCCTTGATTTAAAGATTTTGTTGTTCGGAAAAGATAGTCATCTTCTCCCCACTAACTCTGCTGTGTGACTCTATAAATCAGGATTACTCGGCACAGCGACACAGCATGAAAGATAACAGCTGCAGAAAATATCAGGACAATTTCTACGCTTTTATAAACTTTATTTCTGCAGCACAGAAATGTTTCGGCTATGCTTTTCCAGTTTCTGCAGAGACATAAGAGCTGTGAATTTCAAGAAGAAAAGTATTAGAATAAATGGTTCATGAGACAGGGGAGGACTTATAAGGAGGGCAAGGCGATGCAGGGGATAAAACCACTTCTTTCTGCTGAGTCAACTGTCCTGGCAAAGAAAACATCACTTATATGATCAATTAAGCTCTGTGCACCCTCATGATCACAACATTAGCAGAACATTAAAGAACACAAATTATCCTCTGCATGATTATCTGCCTCACTTCATAAATTTCATGGATGTTTTTGTGCATAAAATGAGTCTAAACTTTTCCAGCCGCAGCAATAAAGGAATACATTTACATCAGTATTGATTTCTCTCCGTTCAGCTCAGCGGAGCTCTGAATACATTCACACGCGGAGAAGAAGAAAACACACACAAGCAGGAGTGACATATGCAAAAAGAGAGTGTGTACATGTGGCAGTACACACACATGCGTGCGTGTGTGTGTTTCTAAGAAGTTCCCCTGAGTTAGATCCTGAGTGACTGGAGGAAGGTCGATTGCAAATAACAGCGGAAAGAGACACGCTCTTTTATTTACGGTGCTGAAATATTCAAACTGTGCCTCCAGAATACAGAGCAGGAAGTTCACACACGTCCTCATAACAGGGTAGAGAGCAGGATACGGGCTAAATGTGAGGAAGTAATGGGAGAGACGGAATGGAAAGAGATAAATTCAGTGGAAACGATGGGGAGGATTCAGAGCCCGGCTGAGACTACACTCAAATGTCAATGGGTAATTGACGAGCGAGCACATGACAGAAACGAGAGCACAGAAGACTCGCAGGCAATAATGAGCGACAACTGGAACTCACACATTTGTCACTTGAATGAGAACATTTGGAGGCTCGCAGACGTTCAGTCAGGCTGGAGGTGAACATGAAGTTTATTAGTGATCACTGAAGGGACAGTCACCGCTCAGCCAACAGCCCACCTGCCTACAAATAACTCCACTAGACCTTCAAATTACGTGTATGGCATACGCCAAGATACAATTTTGCGTGCATATGATACGCCAATCCTTCCCCATGTTCAGTTTGGAATTCCTATGTCACTTCCTGTCATAGTCATGAGGTATGTTGGCAAAGTTCGAAATTCCTGGATTGTGACAGCACTGAATATCCTTATAACAACATCTACAGAATAATTAGCCAAATTTCTTTAACCTGCGTACAAATAATATGACTTTAGAGCTTCGGAAAGTTACAAAATAAGACAGAAAATTACAAAAAAGACACAAAATCACCAAAAAGAAAAAAAAGCTGTAAAATGACACAAATTTAACAACCCCCCCCCCTTCCCACCACCACCACCAGAAATTGACCAAAAAATTGCACTACATTAACAAAAAAAGACACAAAATGACCAAAAAGATGAATAAAATGATCAAAAAAATTACAAAATAAGACACAGAATGACCAAAAAGATTTTAAAAAAGCTGTAAGATGACACAAAATGACCAAAAAAGACAAAAAAAGCTGCAGCCTTTATTCATTTATTTTATATCTAGTCAGTTGATTTTCAGTCATTTAATTTGCGGCAAGTCAATATTTTAGTAATCCATTGTTATGTATTGATTTGTGATGTAATAATAAAAGATAAATGTTCCCCTGGATCCTTTCCCTTCATGGTGGGATCGTGATTGATCAGTGCAGATACATTCACTATATTTGATCTTTATACATTAAGAGGTTTGTGTGATTTGGATGGTGACCCCGATGGTAAAAGCCTGCAGGTGTGAGCCAGAGGTGAGCAGCTGTCAGAGTATTAATGCCTTTATAAGTCTATCTTTAGATTATTTGCAGTGAATGGAGGTGCAGAGCAATTCTGGCTCTCTGAGGAGCAGAGCTGCTCTGAGAACAGATTTAATTTGGTTAGTCAGGTCAGCTCAGCGTGAGAAAAATGCCAAGCAGCTCCTCTCTGTCTCTGTCGCCCTCTCATCACTCTCTCCTCCGCTTAAAGCGCCTCTCATTTCAATTGCATTGCTCCTTTCTCGCTCATCCTCCCATCATCCCTCAGTCTGCTCTCAAACTCGTTTTAGCCGTTTCCTGTCATATCTCTCTCTTCTGACACACAAGATATCCCTCCATTCTTCTTTCCACCCATCCTCTCATCATTTTTTACACACTATCCGTCTGTATCTGCTGCTCCATCTCCACCCCTATAAAATAATTTATTCCTCCATCTCTCTAAATAACACATCTGTGCATCTCTCCCCGCATCGCTCTCCCTCCTATCACCCACATCTGTCATCAGGTTTTATTCATTTATTTGTTCATGTTGTGGCCCTGCTGTGTTTAATACATGCATGTATGCACATTTTGGCCCACACATGATGAATACCATGTGGGATGTGCTTTCGCACTGTGGGAAAAGGAGCTTCATATATACGAGACATTAATGAAATGTATGATTGAAAGTTGACGTATTAATTTACATGCAGATTGAGTTTCATGACTCGAGGGTCTGACCAGAATAACTCTGACGTGTAAACATACAGATGTGTTCATGAATGTTTCACAATGGAATTCATTTCTTTACAGTTCCCAGTGTGATCTTTAGCAGAGTGGTGGGGGGCCTGCAGCTGATCCAGCTCACACAGAGCTTATCACTTATTATTATTACTTGCAGTCAGAGAACTAAGAAAACAGCTCAGCAACACACTGCTATGTGAGGATATACTGGACAGTGGTGCTGTGAGCCAGTGTTGTAGTCAAAACCACCTAAACCGAGACCAAGTCAATACTAAGACCACGGTGTATCGAGACCAAGACAAGACCAAGACTTTGAGGGGTCGAGACCGAGACAAGACCAAGACTATGAGGGGTCGAGACGGAGTCTCTGTTAGCATTGCTTTGCAGAATTTACAAGTTACTGTGTTTTCTTTTGTTGTAATTGTGCACAAAAAAATCTTTGTGGTTCAGGTAACCAAATTTTATTACAGACGAGTTGGCTGACATCTTCTCACGGTCTCTTCTCCTGTCACTCACATGTATTTTTGTGGGGGGCGTGTGAAAGGAGGCGGGAGGGGTGTGAGAACATTTCAAATGATATACAAGTCATGTTATTGGTTTTACTATAAGCAATATGATTTATGCAAAATTACAGTAATGATATTAACAAGTAAATCTAAAAATGAACAGTTGTGGTCTTGACCGGTCTTGAAATAAAATCCAGAGTCCTCTTCGTACAAGACAGAGAAAAGACCGAGTGAAAATGCAGTGGATTCCAAGACGAGACCGAGACCTTCAAAAAGTGGCCTCAAGACCGGTCTTGAGTCCTACAACACTGCATGTTAACATTTGCTAAATAGGAATGAACACAATATGTCATTGGTTTTGCAGGAATTCAAAGCATTAGACACATTTAGAAATTGACCACGTGGTGCCAGAAGAAAAGTCAGACGATCACAAAAATTGATGATGCCATTAACCCTGAAGGAGCCTTTAGTGTACGACACGAATGAACCAAATATCATGAAACTTTTTACAGACAAAATATGACAATCACTGTGTCACACTCTGACTCCCCCCCAAAAAACAATTTGTAAGGGAAAAAAAAAAGAAAAAAAAGCCGGACAAAGATAATGACGAGCCACAGTCGAGGTGCAAAATCCCATTTATTATGGTCCACCACAAGAACTCTTTACATCAAAAAGAAAAATACAAAAACAGCAAATAGAAATTTAAGAGGGAAAATAGACCTTTTCTACAAGGGAGGGTAAGCATGGCTCAGCAACTACCTTCAGCCAGCAAAATAGTACCTTTATAAAGCCTAAGCTCCTCCCTCTTGAACAAATACTATCAGTATTCACAGTCAACTTTCCTGGTTAACGGTAGAGAATGGGCTAGCTTTCAATACCACTACATTTTTCAGAAGCATTGCCTTTTCTTCTCAACCCGTTTTCTCATATAACCAAACTGTCGATGTGATTAGGTTCATTCTCATTCGACGAGGTCAGCCGATGGTGGCCCGATGATGTTACTATGTCCAAAATCAAATGTGTTACAGTTATTTATCGTGCCATCAATCATAGGAATAATTTTCCACTGAATATACGTAAGCTGAATAGCAAAATATCTTTCAAGTACCATTTGAGAATGCACTATTTGTGAGTAGGGAATGGGCTGTATGAATGAAATAATGAATGTAATACTTATGAATAGGGGTGTAACGATACATGTATTTGTATTGAACCGCTTCGGTACGGGACATTCGGTTCGGGACATTCGGTTCGGTACAGCACTGTGCATGGGTGAGTTCCCGAACCCGGAAGTTGCGTGTGTCTATGTTCCGCCGGCAAGTGCACATGCAGCTTGTGTGCGTCATGGCTACCGCTAGCAGTAAACCGGAGCTTTAGGACCCTCCACTGTCGCTAAAGTCTCCTAGTTGGGAGCATTTTGGCTTCCTGCTGAAGTATTGTGACGCACAAAGACGCATGGATAAAACGAGGGCAGTGTGCCGACACTGTTCAAGAGAGATCGGTTACGTTTCTGGAAACACAACAAACATGCTAACGCACCTGAAATGGCACCACCTGAGTATAAACATCACTGCGACAAGACAAAACCCACCATAGTTCAAACGCAGCTGACTTCGGTTTTAATGATGTCTAGAATGTTTCATTGTTTTTACATTTTCATTGTTAAGTGATTTTTTTTGTTTTTGGACCCCAGGAAGACTAGCTCATCCATTTTGGTGACAGCTAATGGTGATCCTTTTACAATCAACAGTAACAATAAACAGACCATTCTAGACAATCAAATATTAATTCAGTATTACATTTATACAAAACATGGACATAACTTAAATATTTCAGGCTTAAATAGACATTTCAACACATTGCAACCATGTGACCATCACTGTTTGAAAAAGGTGACTGTAACTGTTTTTTAAACATGTTGTCCATGTTGTAAAGTGGTCCGTTTCAACCACCAAAACCACAATCCTAATGTTCAGAAAGAACAACAGGGTAAAGGTTTTTCAAACATAGGCCTCCTCCTCCCGTCCGCACGCTAACAAACCTACGTAGTATTAAAACTGCTATGTCAGTGGACAACAGCTACAAATTCCAGAGCAAACTTGTTGTAGGAATCAGTCTGCAGCCCTTCAGGGCTCTGTCGCCTAATGTGAACAAAAAGAGAAAAATAACCTGTGTACTGTATCCACCCTGTGAGTCAGTTCACTCCAACATTAATGGTTTTACCTTAGGCCATGTTTCACCCTGACGCTAAGTCTCATGGAAATTAAATAATGAAAATGTATTTTTTCCAGAATCCTGTTGACAGAAAAACAGACCAGCAAACCACACTGTAAACATCACCTCTGCTGCTGAAGGGAACTAAAGATTGTATGAGATGAAAATTCTTACAGCCAGTAATCTCACAGAAGCAGAACTCCCTCCATTCAGATCAGATGTATTTATTGAACCAATCACATCATCTCTGGTGGTGTTAAACTGCAGATTCAGCGACAGTCACCTCGCAAAACAGATGGTGAAATTAGCGAAAGGGGAAATCACAATTTAATCCAAATTAAATGGCAACGGCAGGTTAATCTCAACAGTCACATCTGGTGAGCTCGACTTTACAATCACACAGTTTCATGGCATCCATCATATGGTGTTTGCCGTGAAATCAATGGATGAATGTCTTTCAATTACACTATACCTCACTTCAGGCCGTGTTATGTTGGAATTATACCACCGCTAAGGGGCATTGTTTGGCCCGACGCAAACCTTTTTATAAAATGTGCTTTTATAAACGGTTACCAACTATGGCAATATTAAAGTGATGGACATATTCCAATTTAAACAGTGTCTATAAAAATCATCCATAAACGATTGTTCTTACAAACAAATAGGTCCTTCTGCCGGTGGTTGCTATGGAACGCTCTCTCTTGTTGCTGCCCTGTTAGCTCATCCTAACATAGCCTACGGGTTTAGCCTTATCCCCGCAGTCAACCCAACTTCATAACCTGATCGACTGTCAATCAATCAGTCATGTTTATTTGTCACATGTGACCATATAAGGTACGATGGCGAGTTGGCGTTGCTCGTCGCAGTGTTGAACTGGGTGACAGCTGAGACGCTGACAGGATATTTTTCTTTCTTAAGAACATTCACTTAAACACAAAAAGACTGAAAGGATTTAGATTTTCGGAGGGTCTCTCTCCATGTATTTAGTCCATAGTTAGACCACTACGGAGGTCCAAGTTGACCAAAAATGTTTCCATTCTTTCGCTAGAAAACCAGTTTGATACTAACGGGAGATTAAATTTGTTTTGGTGTCCCAAGTCCCAAGCTCCTCCGTATAAAAAGATGAAAGCGGAGTGCTATAGAATTGTGACGAGGAATTGTACATCATAGCCGTGGTATACGGGATTTATACCACGGCTAACAACCAATCAGATGGCTTGATTCGAGCCATATGTCACATATCAGTTGGTTACAGAGCCACAGCACTGAAACAACTCTCATCAACAGGTTTGTTTTGGTTGTTTTTTTAACGTAAAGCACGTTGAGTTTACTTGTTACACGAAAACAAGAGAGCCAATCAAAGACGAGCAGGCGGGACTAAGAACGTAACATGATCTCCACTTAAAGAAACAACAACTCTTAAACTCATCAACGATTGTTCAGCTTTAAAAGCTGAGTATTAATAAAACAACTTTAAGCTCATATGGTGCTGACAGCAGAACAACTGCAGCTACATAAGCAGGGTGAGGAGGTCACACACACACACACACACACACACACACACACACACACACACACACACACACACAGTATATCAGGACTGGGGCATTGCTCAGGCGCCAAACTGAAGAAGAGGCTGCGCATTTACACATGAGGTCCACTGGATCATCAGGACCTGACAGTTATTCATACACAGATCAGCTGTTACACAGAGTCTCAGAGAGAGGTTCATACGGGATTGTTTATAAGAAAGCAGAAGTTATAGATGGACCCCAAGCCCCAACAGAACTGTCAGGATATTTCTATTTTTTAAGTTGCTGAAACTATTTTAATTATCCCTTTCACCCTTGCTATGATTAAATATCAATTTGATATCATTCAAACCTTTTGAGGCGTAGTTCACCCATCATGCAGCCATCATGTAGGCGTATGCGTAACAACGTGTGTGCAGCGTGACACTCTGTCTGTTCATTGAAAGTGAATGGAATTTACACGCGCATGTTAGAGGTTTGATGTCATCGCATAGGCGCTGTACACAAGTTTTAGTATAGTTCGCTGACATAAAATGCCCCTCATAGCGTGTGCGCACACACACACACACACACACACACACTGCACCAGGAGCCTGAAAAGCAGAAACACAATCACACAGCTGAGGTGCCGGCTAATTATTTCTGCTGACATGTCAGCTTCTAGTCTGAGATAAACAACAACACAGAGGAGCTGAGCAGCAGACAGGAAGGGAAACTAGCAGAGGGGAAAAAGAAGACAAGAGAAGGACGGAGAGGTGAAGAGCTTCTGTAGAGGACAGGAGGAGGAGGATGGAGAGGTGAAGAACTTCTGTAGAAGACAGGAGGAGGAGGAGGAGGAGGAGGAGGATGGAGAGGTGAAGAGTTTTTTGTAGAGGACAGGAGGAGGAGGAGAAGGATGAAAAGGTGAAGAGAAATAAAACAGCTGGAGTGAGGAATGGAGGAAAGGGGACAGGGAAACAGTTTCTGTAGAGGACAGGGAGAAGAAGGATGGGAGGAGGAGCAGGAGAAGGAGGAGTAGGTCGGGAGGAGGAGGAGAGGGAGGAGGAGGAGAAGGCTGATAGAAGGAGGAAGAGGAGACTGATACAAAGGAGGAGGAGGGAGAGGAGGAGGCTGATAAAAGGAGGAAGAGGAGGCTGCAGAGGGGAGGAAAAGAGAAAGAAGATCCTTCATGTTACAGAAGTTTCATTTTCCATCCAGTTGGTGGGGATGTTGGGCCACATCTTTAGAAACATGCACACACAAAACACACATGCAAATACATACACACATCTCTCTCTCTCTCTCTCTCTCTCTCTTCTCTATCTCCCTCTCTCTCTCTTCTCTTTCTCTCGCTCTTCTCTCCCTCTCTCTCTCTCTCTTCTCTCTCTCTCTCTCTCTCTCTCTCTCTCTCTCTCTCTCTGAGGGAGAAGGGGTCCACTGTGCTACAGCGAGCTGTGATTTTCGGAAACAGAAACAGAGAGGAGCGGGTCGGACCACTTCATGTTTATCAAGCTGCAGATATTTTCTCCTCATCTCTCCTGAGTGTCATTAAGCTGCTGCATTAATCCATATGGCCTTCTGCTATACGTTTAACATCACATGACGCTGCTCTGGCTCACACACATCACATTATACAGAGTAAACCACCACTCTGCTGTCCTCTTGTCTGACTTTATTCTCTGTTCTTTCCTCATTCACTCTGGCTGAATATAATAATCTGCAGGTTTTGTTTTTGGTATTGAACATCGATACTTTTCAAGGTAAGGTAGAAATTCCTGGATCGTGACTATACTGCCCTTGCAGTGCAAAACTTGCCAGCACTAGACGGCTTGACTTTTCTTGTGCATATTCATTGTAGCAGCATATTGTGAAAAGACAAATAGTATCCAAGGTAGAAGCGTCGAGCCGACCAATTTACAGCTCAGAGCCTCATGGAAGTGCACTGCTGGACTGCTTTTGGAACAATGAAAAAATGGTCTGCTGCAGTTACACTTTACTACTTTGTCCAATAGGTGGCGACAATAAGCCAAAAAACACTGCTTTGATTAAAACAATTAACATACCTCTGTGAGGACAGAACAGTGACAACACTAAATATCCTTATGGCAACATATGGAATAATTAGCCCAATCTCTTCAATCTGCGTACAAATAATACAACTGAAGAGCTTCATATTAAGTGCAATTATAAAACACAGAAATACAAGAGTATTAATCTGAGCAAAACTAGCTTGCTGTATCAAACCTTGCTAGCATGAATTACTGAGTTTACTTATTTAAACACAAAACACATTTAAATATGAAGATTACTGTGAAAACTAACCTTCAGGGGCTAAAACATAAGACATTGACCTCCTTGACGTCATCTTTACAGTTTCATCTCACTGAGTTTGTTTTTTTCCAGTCAGTCAACAGGATCAATTCTCTTTTCATCCTTTCAAAATAAAAGCGTCCGTTATCAAAACAGGCTTTTGCATAGTATTGTACACATCGATTTTATTTTGCTAATGTATGCATGCAGCGATTAATGGATTAATTGATAATAGTTATAGATAATCAGGTTGGCAGGTTTCTTCCAAACACCCCTAACATCCAAGTCACAAAATCCAGAACATACAGTATCTGTTCTCTGACAACAAATTTAATTTGTTTATCCCAAAATACAGAAAAGTGAAGCCAATGTGAAGTGCCGAAAACTGCAGGTCCTCCACTGCTTATGTGAGGCTGAATGGCTCCTTACATCAGAAATAAACACAGGTCACTTAAGTAAAGGTGAATGTCTGCTCCCATCCACATCATACATACATTCATACATACACTTTCCATTGTACAGCCTGACTCTGAGTGAAGTTTCATCTCTCAGCATTCTGCTCAGTTTAATTAATTCATGCTAAAAGTTGTTTTTATGTTGCGTCTCTGAGAGGCAGATACTAACTGTATTGAATTAATCTTATATTAGCCAAATTCAAATCATAAAGTGAATAAGCAATACGCTTTAACCCTGCAGCATTTAAGTCAACAACAGTCAGCCAAACAGAGCTTATCTGCAATGGATTAGTTTCTCTCCATTTCTCTCAGTAAAAGCCACATAACTCCTCACAGTTAATGCTGAGAGACATTGTTTTCAGAATGTGATATTTTATTTATTTTTTTATTTTTCTCTGCTAAATTTTCATAAAAACCATCATAAAGCTAATCCATCAAACATTACTTTATTTTTTAAGCTGGGTTGCTCAGCTCACTTTCACAGAAGATAAAGTTAAACGAACTGACAAAAGTGAAGAAGGAGAAGTGAAGATCTGTGCTGTCTTGAAATATTAACTTAATAGGAGGAGATATAACAAAATGAGTTTTATAATTTTTATTGTGCAACACTTATTGCACTTTTTTCTTAAATCTTCTCACAAAAAACAGAATTAAATCTATTCATGTGATGTAAACTCCATCACTGGAGCTCATAAAAAGCCACAGTAACTGTTATAAACATTATTATTGTAATTTTATGATATGATACCATAAGCATATTCAGACACTGGAATTAAAATGTGAAAAATACATTTAAATAAAACAAATAAAATAAACCACACAACCAAAATAATAATTAAAATTGACTCTTGCTTTCTCTCAACAGAAATGCACTAAAATATGAAGCATTGGTCACAGGGCTGTACATAGAAACACACACTGTTAATTCATTATTTCCATTAATTCGGCGTAAGTCTTCTAATGGTTCCATTCTTATTTTAACAATGAAAGCACCAGCGCTGATATATGATACCATATATGGACATGACCTCGACCATTTTAGCTGAGCTTGTTAAGTCAATACTGTAACTATTGTACCTGTTTCGAAAGTTATTATATGGTTTAACAGGTGTTTACTGGCAGTTATCAGACCCCATAGGAATAGATGAGTCTGCTCCACCTGCTGGCAGGTTGATCAGGTTGTTATCAGCCCATTTAATGGTCGCTTGCTGAAAACAAACTTTAGTTGAAAAGGCTGCTGTTTCCTTATCGAACAAAACTTCGTCTTCTCTAAGATTAGGGCTAAAAAGGTTCCTGGTTAGGCGTTATAAAGGTCAGTTAAAACAGTAACACATTGCCTGCACTCATCATTAATACTGGAGCACCGCAGGGTTGTGTGCTGAGCCCTTTTCTGTACACACTCTACACCAATGACTGCATCAGTCTGTCACCCATCACCACCTACCTAAAGTATTCAGACGGCACAGCCATTCTTGCCCTGCTCACTGACAATCATTCTGTTCTGGATTACCACAGCACCATCACACACTTCACCAAGTGGTGTGAAGACCGCATGTCAGACATTATTACAACACCCCATTACCATCAACAACCAAAAAATAGCAATGGTTGATAGTTTTAAATACCTGGGAGTAACACAGGACAATATACACCAACATTTTCAAAAGGAGCCAACAAAGACTATCTCTATCTATCTATCTATCTATCTATCTATCTATCTATCTATCTATCTATCTATCTATCTATCTATCTATCTATCTATCTATCTATCTATCTGTAAGGACCGTACGTTTCCCTTCATCTTCTCCTGCTGCTGTACTAAAGCAACATCCAGCCAATCGTCATACTGCTCCTCCTGCTTCTTCAACATGCTAACTGTCACCAATCGGGCCAAACTCACACGCATCACCAACACTGCTGCCAAAAATAATAATTCACAGAACTGAACAACAGGGCCATCACACGCATTGCAATCACAGTAGAACAGGACAGTTACTACACACCCACTCAACCAGGACCTCACCCCCATTGGAGGTACAGAACTATAAGGTGTAAAAGGGCTCCCTTGGGAAAAGCCTGATCCCTGCAGCCACCACTGCTCTAAACAAAAGAGCAATGAGCATTACATGTTATGTTGATTTACCATGTCATGTATCTCTGTCATGTGTTGTTGTGTGATGTTACATCTGTGGTATTTGTTAAAATGTCTAGTGCTGTGAAAATGAATTTCCCCCTGGGGACAATACAATTTAATCTAATCTAAATGATGTAAGTAGATGCAAGTAAATGCTGGAAGTGAAGTAGTTAAAAGGACAACACGACTACCTGAAGTTACATTTGCCATGTAAAAACACAACTCTATGATGTTACTTGAAATAACATCATAGAGTTTTGTTTTCACACAGGACACGAAGCCCGGTCTCCTGGCTGAGAGTCCTGGTTTGTTTGACTTCCATCCACCCAAAGAGCAAATTCTCATTTCCCGCTTTGCTTCTACACTCTGTAACTTCCATTTTTGTGTTGTTTATTTTTACTATGGCCACTAGAGGGCGCCACATTAATACAGCATCCCATCGACTGTTAACAACCTCCTGGCCTACGAGCAGGTGGAGCAGGCTCCTACTAGTCCATACTGGGATTATAACTGCTGATAAAGACATATTAAATCGTATGATAACATTCAAACTGGTAGATTACTGTGATAGGCGAGGATGCTTTAGTCATGTCATTTTACATCATTCTAAATTGTGTAAAGTTCCCCTTGGTCTTTAGTTCTGAAAAGTACTGTGTGATCTCAGTACGACCTTATTAGAACAAAGAGAGCTAAAGCTTCACTGCACAGCTCCGTATGTCAGACATAATTTACAAACTGATCATGACCCGCTCTCAGTAGGAGCCCTGAACCACAGCTAAACAGTCTGGCACATCCTGTCTGTCTGTCTGTCTGTTTGTATGTCTGTCTGTCTGTCTGTCTGTCAGCCTGCCTGCCTCCTGTTCTGACACAGTCTGTTGCTGTTGATGCTGCTTGAATGATGCATTTCAAATGGGATTAAAATCAATAATAACTTACATCCACAGACCCAGCTCCTGATGCTGCAGCAGCTCTGGTGGAGGATGTCTGAGTAGCAATCATTCATATTAATACGGACTGTGTGCTGCCATTCATACCAATGACATGGTGGGATGTCTGCAGGCTGTATCTGTACGCTGTGGAGGATGCTGAATGTATGTAATGATTTGTATAATCTGCTTTTGTTTGTAGAAGTCCCATTAGCCTCTGCTAATGAGGCTGCAAGACTCCCCGAGGTTCATGAATACACATGGAACAAGAATCTGGACAATGAGAGACTTACAGTACAACAAGTGGCCTTTCAGCACAGTTAAACACAGGTGACTGAGCACACACTGTAGACTAACGTACACTAATCACAGGAAGCAGAAAAAGCCTTTTCTCTTAGCTAGCAGTTACCCAGTTTGTCCTGGAGAAACACCCCATGTTAAATCTGAGGTTTGGTTTTTAGCAGTCAGTCAAGTTTCAAATTGTTCTTGGTGGTAGCAGTCAGACCTGTCAGAATAGATATCTGTTTTTTTATTTGCAGACGAACAGATATCTCCAGGGAATGTCAATCACACAGCTGATTGTGTATGTTTGTAACTATGTACATACGTGTATTTGTGAATAAAGATATACAGACAGTAGAACAGTGGTAAGACCACCATTGTTTTTATTTAAATTCATTTTCTTTTTCTTGCTGATTTCTAGACATTTTCCATGGTTTTCTTGATAATGATTTTGGTTATTATCAAGAAAACCATGGAAAATGTCTAGATATCAGCTCTTAAATTAAACTCTAATCAGCTATTGTTGTTGTTATCATTACATTTATCCAAACAAAGCCTAAATTAGTTAGTCAGGATTGTGTTTTATGACATTTTGCTTCATTGTAAATATAAAGATCACCACAGTAAACAGATCCTGAGATGGTATGAGTATGAACTGTTTACTGTGTTCATTGGAATCATGTGGTAGATTTCAAATACAGCCAGTGACACATTGACAGAACACTGTGGATGTGCATGTTGCATGAATAACTAAAATAAAATGACACCAGTACAAAGAATGAGCAAAAATACTGCAAACAGGCGACAACTGTAGAATAAACCTTTCAATAGTTTAGCTCCACTATCATCTGATGCCTGCATGTTGTATGCAGGTAAGTAATAGAAACACCAACAGATGAAAAGAAGTGCAATTACAAGATACACATTTACAAATATATGATCTGATGTTGACTGTGCTTTCCTTGCACATTTCACTCCACACCTTCTCCTGTCAGCCAGCCAGCAGCTCCACAGGAACACTCCGGGTTTAATAATAGATTGAAATAACTGGTGATTTATTTGAAGCTATAGTCCAGTAAAGCTTCGTCTCCACAGGGAACTGGAGAGCACAAACGCTTCTCCGCGCTTCTGAAGCCTTAAAATTCATCATCTGCCTGATTGTATGATTTGCTTTCATGAATGCAGCAGTTATAGATAAAGTTTATTGATTAGACCATCACCAAAATATGATGCTGAAACCTAAATTGGCCACATTTTTTCAGACTCCAGCAAGCTGCAGCCTGACAGACACACTCACATCAACATTATGCTGATAAAAATACAAGTTTACAGAGAAACACATTAATTCTGCACAACTTTCCATCTATCTGTCTGTGTGTGTGTGTGTGTGTGTGTGTGGAAGAGAAGCAGGCAGGAAAAACTGCCATTTCAATTAACTTCAATCACTGTCATCTCCACCAATGACATGTTAATGGTTATTGCATGCACACAGCGACTGGTGGACTGTATGTCATAGAAATTGTCACTTATATTTAAATGTCATTTCATTTCTACAGTCATCACTGTTACGCTCATTACAAGCCACACTGGGTAAAGCTGGCGGCTTCGTACTTTAACTGTGAGCTGTAATCAATATCACTCAGCGCTATTTAAAGCGATGGGATGATCTCACACATTTAATCTGTCACGTTCTCCATCAGCACCACCGCTTATGTTTATTGTTGTTTCCTAAATTTGTTGCTGCTGCAATAATTTAATGTTTAATTTGATGCCAGGACATTAAGTGGAGAAAACACCATCACCATCTGAATCCTGCCGTCCCACCAATCACTGTTAATCAGACAGATCAGTCAGAGCTGAGGGGACAGAAACAGAGTCGTAACGTCTCCTCTGGTCAGCAAACCTCAACTTCTCCAGGTTTCTGACACTGCAGCAGCTTATTAGACTTGGACTTGTATTCTGTTGGGACTCGGCAGTACAAGTTTGGCATCCACCGCTCCAAACTCTGACGCGTCCACTCTGCCAAGAATGCACAACACTCCATCCTTGTTTTTGTGGAATGTTTTGGCATCGAGCTGCTCAAACTTTAAAATAAGCCAAGTCAATATTGGCACAAGATATTGACCATCAGCAGGTTCGACCTTCAAACATCCCCAAGGCACTTCAACTGAGTCAGACTGTAAATAACACTCAATTATTCCTCAACAGCTGACATGAAAAGAAAAATCCTCAAAGGGGAAAAAAGCAGAATACTGCAGAACTAAGTCATCTATTAAAATGTAAAACATGCAGTTCTTCCTCACTCTGTCAATGCTTTGACGTTGTGAAATACTATACACCATGGAGCGAACCTGCTACTGACCCTCTGCTCGCTCTGCCCTCAAACACAGACCAGCCAATCACAGCGCAGCATGGGAAAGCTCCAACCAGAGTCCATAGACTCATGCAGATGGATCATTCATTTATTCACTATCTTAACCGCTTATCCACACTATCTCCAGACTATCGCAGGGCTGACACATAGAGACAGACAATCACGCTCTCATACACTCCTATGGGCAATTTAGAGTCATCAATAAACCAGCATGTTTTTGGACTGTGGGAGGAAGCTGGAGTACCCGGTGAGAACCCACGCTGACATGGATGAACATGCCAACTCCACACAGAAGAGCCGCAGGCCGTAGTCAAATCTTGCTGTGAGGCAAGAGTGCTAACCTCTAGACCACCGTGTAGCCCTGCAGACGGATCAGATTTTCTTTATTTTCAGGCTGCTTTTGTGGATCTCAAGGTTATTAATTATACCTGGGGGCACATGATACTTGTTACCAGGAGAGGTTGCACTATTTTCGTTCAATATAATTTGTCCCAGAAATTGTTAAGACAAATGTTATTATTGTATTTTTATATCTCCCTCTCCTCCTTCCTTTGTTCATTGAATCAGAGGTATTCTTTATTTCCTACAACTGGAAAAGATCAGGTTTCAGGCTTCACACAGATGTGGGAAACTTTGGGGGCAACTTTTTTTTTGTTTTTTTTTACTACTGACTGGTGTTGCACGTGTGTTGTTGTTTTTATTCTATTATCCTTTATTTTCTTAATCTTTATTTTACTATATTACTGTTATTTGTTTCTTATACATCATATATATATATATATATATATATATATATATATAATAAACAAAGTTGGGGGAAAAATCACTATAATATGGTTATGTCTCCACAGTCTGCCTAACATCTTCAAGCATTTTGCATTATGAGCACATGATTTTATTTTGCATCATTTAATAACAATCTGCACATAAAGCATGAATAGCGCCATCATGGCTGTCTTGGACATTACTGCAGGGTTTATATTTATACTTAAATACGTATCATATTTAACCTATTATGACCATAAAATAACCACATTTGATCAATAATAACATGTTAAATAGTTAGATAATGCTTATCATGCTTTAAATAAACAACAGTGAACCTTAAAGAATTGCACCTAAATAAATATGAAAAAAAAAATATGAATGAAAAAATTTAAACAGCCAAAAACTGCTTGTCATTGTTGGTGTTACTGTAGAGCCATGACAAGTGTCAGTAAGGTGTGTTAAGGTAGCTCTGCCAAATCAAACTCAGTGAGCTCAGTTTTTTAAGGCCAGAATAAATGTTTTTTAATTAATTTATGCTCTAAAGGTCGAAGCCTGGAAGCTGAAACATGTGTTCTTCTTCTAACCGTTTAAAAGCATCATTATCTACAGGTTTTGACATCTGTTTGAGGGAGGCCACGCTGCGGATACACATGCAGACTCACACTGCGCCCATCAGTGTTTCTGCTCTGTTCTCTGCATTGATGGACATCTGAACATTGTCATTCATATTAATGCCACTGCAGCCAGTATCAATCACTGTCCAGCAGCCGGCTCATTGTGAACGCAGCTCACCAGCAGCGAGGAATCTGCCTCAAAGGCTGCAAAGATCAAAGTCAAACAAAAATCGGGTTTGCCTTTCATAAAAATTCAATTTAATAAGCCTTTGATCACGCACATTGCACTTCTCCAAATCAATGATTTTTGGCTTTTGTCCAGCAGCTCATTGTGTTTGCTCCTGTTTGATCGCAGGATTGCAGGCAATCAGTGATTTGGTGTGTGGAGCAGCGGATAATGTGATGGAAGTTTAGTGTTTGGCTCAGCTGTAAAAAGCCTCCACAGTCTGCACTCAGCAGCTCTGATCAATGTGGAGGGTTTATTTACACATTCAGGAAAAGGTGGACTGCTTCTCAGTTAAACCTGACTGACATTCAACACTCTCATGTGTTTGGACAAATGTGCTCCAGTGCTCCAGAGGAAATAACACAAGATTTATTGTGCTAATAATCAGGATTGGTCAAAAGGTACTTGGTAACATTGCAAAGGCCAAGTGAGCGCTGTACATAGGTGAAACAGCCTTGGCTTTTTGCACATTCATTTCCTATATAAATGGTATATGACATGAAAATAATCATCATCATCAATAACATTTATTCTTTTCATTTAAAAGTTCTTTGATTGTCTCTTACAAACTGTAAAACCTGCTGTTGTTGTGTTGATGCGGGTCTGAAGTCCGGCTGTTATTAACGGTTTGCAGGTATTCCACTGACAAGTAATGCATAAAATTATGTGGCAATCTAAATGAAATAAATACACTGCAAATGCATATCGTGGGTTTTAAAAGTTTGTTCAATTATGAAGCGTACACTTCAATGTGTACGACTGCGGACGCATTACGGGTGGGCTTCAGGACTCCGCCATTCATGTACGTTTATTTCTCCTCGATGCCGTCTATCATGGAGCTCTGAGATTCGTAACTGGCTGTAAACCCCTCACACACCATAGTACTCTCCATTCTCTCGTCAATTGGCCTTCATTATCCATGTGCAGAGTTTTGCACTGGTACAACTTCATTTACAAATCCATCCTTGGTCTGTTTCCCTCTTATTTATCCACATACATCTCACATAAACATTATTGCCGTAGCCTGCGCTCCCAGGAATTCTTGACTCACTCTGTTCCTCTGGTCTGGACAGAATTTGGGAAAAAGGCCTTTTCTTACTCCGCCCCGTCAACCTGGAACAAACTGCAGCAGGAACTGAAGCTTCCCAGCATGGTTCCTCTAGAGGATTTCATTTCATTTCACTTCTTTACGAAATCTGGAGAGATGGTCTGTTGGGGTCTGCTCTTGTTTTTCTAGATCTCTCTTGAGAATGAGGCCCCGTATCTCAATGAGATTAGTGTATAAATAAAGGTTGAATTATTATTATTTTTTTAAATGTCCCGTTGGAAACTTCTTGATCGGTGTTGTAGGTCAGGTTGTAGTAGTTCAGTTATTCAAGGCCTAACCCTGAGCCTAGTCTGAAAAAGTCGGATCGCCGTTGATCTTCCGTAACAACTTTCAAACGTTACAGAAACGACTGTCTATATCTGTTCTGTCTCATCCTACAGGGGTAAGCCAGTCGTTCTTCTCTAAGGGACTGATTATGATGTTAACCATCAGACTCGTTGGTTTAGATGCAGGTTCATTATCGATTAATTTTCCAACCCCGACTTTCAAACAGGAGATTTGTGTTCATGACCTGTTTTTGGTACTGTTTTCCTAACCTTAGCCAAGTGTCTCTGCTGCCTAAACCTCAGTGCTACACAACATTCACCACATGTTTAAACACTGATTTTCACCTCTCACATTTTGTCGGATATCATAAAGGGCTGGACGGTATACCGGTATTAAAAGTTACCGATATATTTCACAAAGAGATATGTAGTTGAGACAATACCGCCATACCGATATATTATATCTGTTGATGTTGCCTTAACTTATGACCACTATTTAGTTGCTCCTCTCTGCACACTGGCAAGAGCTAGTTCCTAAGGAGAAAAAAACAATGGTTCTGTAATTTGAAGGTATTTCAGATTGCAGATGAAGAGCATCTGAATCTGATGAAATTTCTTCAAAAAGTGGAAGGTTTTGAATGTGATAAAATCTATAAATAACCAACATCGTATATCGCCATTATATCACCTAAAAATGCCGAGTAATGAGTTTTGGTCCATATCGCCCAGCCCGAATATCATCAAAAAAGTGCAAAGGTTTTTATCAGAAAACACACAGATCGTTCTCGTTCTCAAACTACGCATCATTGTTCGTCATTGTTGAGTCTCTTTATGGTGCTTTCACGCTCTTTGTTGTCATTGTGACTCTCCTTGGAGTAATTTGTTCCTCCTTGTGGTACTTTTGTCTCTTTTATTGGTCATTTTTAGTGTGTTTGTAATAGTTTTTTGTCTTTTTGCAGTCGTGTGATTGTCTCTCCAACACCTAATGTAATCAGTCACTCCAAACAGAAACACACCTGTGTACCGGTACACCCATTCAGGAAACCCCCACCAATGCCAGTTGGAATAAAGCTCCCTGATGATGGGCATACTGTCCAACACATCAGTAATTCTCTCTATTCAAAAAGATCAAACATAATTGTTAAACAAAGTCCTGATATTGTTCTTGCTATACAATGCACCAATGGAGAAATAACACAACACATTAGTCAATGGTTTCATTAAAAAAACTGGAAATTTAAATGTATACAAGTAGTTTGTAAAAAATCAGCCTGAAAAAAAGGAGCCTGAACTCATTTCAAGTGTGGTATTGCTCTCAGCGGTGAGGGAGGAAGTAATCTTGGTAGATTTCTAATGACAGTGTGTAATCTCAGCAGGCTTCAGGACCCCTCTGGTGACATTATCACACCATTTGCATTTCCCAGGCTCCCCTGGGAACAGCTCATCTCCTGAACAAACAGGAATACCATTATCACTGCCAGCCACCAGCCCAATCAGAATGAGTGGAAGTCAGAGATGGTGATAGTTCACTGAAATCAATTAGAGATGCTCTCACACCTCCACTCAGCAACCAAACTTATGTTAATGCATCACAAAAAAATAAATAAAAGCAGACTGAGGTGTCTGTTTCACACAGAGTGGGAGGTCGTGTAAAAAAAATATAGTCTCTATATCGTTAACTATAGCTTTAAGAGCGTTGTGATGGATCCATGTGCATGATTGATGCTCAAATTTGGTGCTGGTATATTACAGAGAACAATATCTTAAAAAGGAAGTACTTTTATGTATTATTTGTTTTTTCTTAGTGCTAATGACTGCAGAGACTACTGGTCACAATGGGAACAAAAATGTTTTAATTAAGAACAGTGAGTATCTTATTAGAAAAAGGAAATCATTCCACACACCCTCCTGATAACGAGGTAGTTCCACATGAAACTGCTGTGACAGTAGATGAACTAAATATCAGGATAATTAGCGGAGAGCTCTTACTTTTATTAGGGCTCTTCTTAAATTGTATTTTTTAGCAACTAATGGGACATTTAGCAACTTACCGTCTGTCAAGCAAAAAAACTAAAATCAGAGAACACAGGTTAAAGAACCCGCTACACACACCCACAAAGAAAAATCAGCTTGTTAAAGCTACATTAATCAATTATTCTCTCTAAATTAACAGCTCAAAATTATTCTGATGCTACACTGACTTGAAAAGGAGAATGGTGCCTCTGTCATTCCCACTGTCTTGAGTTTGACGCTGTAACGATGGTTGCTGAGTACGATCTTCTAACTTTGATAATATATAATAATATATATAATATTAACAATTACGTATATATATATATATATATATATATATATATATATATATATATATATATATATATATATATATAAATGTATATATATATATATATATGTATATAGCTCAGTTAGCCATGCTGCCAGGATTGTGAGCTCTGAACAGCTTCCTCTTCTTCTTTGAAGCTGATTGGTCAAATGACAGTTTCCTATTTCTCTACACTGCTCCTTTGAGCCTTTAAAGCTACAGTTTGCAAACTGAAAGTTGCAATAACAATTATAAAACATACAGAAATACAAGAGGATTTATTTGAGAGAAACTAGCTTACTGTATCAATCCTTGCTAGCATGAATTACTGAGTTTAATTTGATCCAAAACGTATTTAAACACAAAACACATTCAAATATGAAGATTAGTTTGAAAACTAACCTCATGCCTCTTTGGGGCTAAAACATAATACATTGAACTCCTTAGTTTTACGATTGACAGGGTCAAGTCTCTTTTCGTCCTTTCAAAATAAAAGCATCCGTTATCAAAACAGGCTTTTTCACAGAACTATATATATGTATATATTATTTTGCGCATATATGCATGCATCGATTAATTGATCGTTAATGTTATACATAATCGAGTTGGCAGGTTTCTTCCAAACGCCCATCCCTCATACAGACAGTAATATTGTCAAGTAACTTCAAATGAATGCTAGTAATATGCAATATATTACACGTAACACTGTTGGTTGGTGAGAGCTTCCCTAAATAAAAGACAGTAATATTAGCAGGTTTTCTGTGTCTTGTGTTGGTTGTTGTTTGACTCTGTTAGCAACATTGTCAACTAGTTTTTTAATCATAAGTAATGTGCATGTGTATGGCTGCTTCTATATATAAAACTACTCTATAGTGGTTTAGAAGTGAAATCACCTGCAGATTAATGCAAGAGTCTGCAGAATTTAATTAATTCTATCAGAAACTAGTTATACATATTCATCTACAGCAGAGAGAGACATTGTTTCTGTAACCTAGATTCATTTCAGTAATGTTCAGTAAAACACCAGAAATCACATGGTGGTGAGGATGATACATGTTCCCATTCCCAGCATGCCTTTCAGGACCCCCTGTGGTGACATCATCACCCTATTCCAGATTCCAGCTCATCCTCTGACAAACTGCTGCACCATTACTGCTGCCAGTCACCGTCCCAATCAAACAGAGGTTCAGGCGTACAGCAGGGGTGTACACACATACACACACACACACACACACACACACACACACACACACACCTGTGCCAGTTTCTAACCACAGGGATCAGTTGTTTGCCCTGCGTTTGCCTTGTAAACTAACGACTCGGTTGAAAGGCTTATTTGAAAGATTTCGGATTGTCGCTGAGGTGACTCGAGGGGGTTGTGGAAATTGTGCACTCCCAATGGGGTGACTGTGTGTGTGTGTGTGTGTGTGTGTGTCATGGCTGGGTAAAGACAATCAGAGTCATCAGTTAGATCACTTCATCTCATCTCAGTCTCAGTGTGACTCTGGAGCAGGGGCCAGGTCACATGACAGCGAGAGAGAGAGAGAGGATGTCTTCTGGTATAGTGTGTGTGTGTGTGTGTGTGTGTTCATCATTAAACAGGACACATTTTAAGCATCGCAATGCAACGTGTGTGTGTGTGTGTGTGTGTGTGTTGTAAGAGACAGGCTCTAATTATGTGACTGAGTTTGTTTTTGTGATCTGACCCTGTTTAATTATATCCCTGAATGTCAGTTGTGTGTGTGTGTGTGTGTGTGTGTGTGTGTGTGTGTGTGTGCATGTGTGTACATCTTTAGACTCACAATCCAATCATGTGCGTGTTTGGGAATACTGAATTTAAATAATTTTACAAGTTAAATCTGAGCGATACTGCTGTTTATTCAGGATTGTCTCTCTGTCTCTCTCTCTCTCTCTCTGTGTGTGTGTGTGTGTGTGTGGTTTCTTCTGGAGCCAACCTTGAATAATTTTACATAATCCATGAATGAAGACAGCATTGTGGATATGAAGTCGACATTTGAAACACCAATCAGCTCTCTGCAGATAATGTGCCTTTTCCTGGCTAATGCTGTGTGTGTGTGTGTGTGTGTGTGTGTGTGTGTGTGTTTCATCAACCAAGTTTATTCTTTAATCACTGACAGAAATCCTTGTTAGATAATCTATTAAATGATTTTATATTTCTGCACTTTATTTTGTGTGATTTGTTGCCAGTTAAAGATTAGTATTAATAATATTGTTAATATTGTTTACACTGAATAGGCCTATTCTGGAACAAGGCTGGAAGTCAAATCAGTCAGTACTGTAAAGTAGTTAAATAAAGATGGCATAAATTAATGCATGTTTATGTAATTTCATTATAATCTATAGACATTGCCAACAGGAAATAACATGTTATATGCTGATTCTAAAGTGTTGTGATGGTTAGACATGAAGGGTTTATTGCTAGTGAACAGAACAGAAGATGAAGAATTTAAAAGAAATAATCGCAGATTGAATCACAATATTGGTGAAAAAAATAAATCGCAATCAGATTATTTTCCTAAATCGTTCAGCCCTACCTCAATCTGACGTTTTGAAAAGTTAAACACTGCAGCTGTTATCTGTGAAAGAATGAGTTTCCCCTCAAACTGTCATAAAAAATGAAGCATCATTGTACAGGAACACAGCTCTTACTAAACAGGATGCATGTTCATACTGATACTTCTGTGCTTTAACTTCAGTAAGTTTTGACTGTAGGACTTTTACTGCATTGGAGTCATTTCACATTGTGGTATTAGTACTTTTACTTTAATAAGGGATCTGAATCCATTTCCCACCACTGATTATCGGTGGACAAGAATAAGACATATTTACTTATTTTCTAATTAAACTCCTCACTGGTGTTTATGACTGTAAGTAGACATGAACATGTGTGTTTGTGTTCGTGCTCCACATTGTTCATGTAATATTCCGACTTGAGGAACAAAGTAAATTAACTTTTCTCTCGACAACATAAAGCTTCTGGAACTGAATGTCAAATATGTTCAGGTGTAAACAGACAGACGGCTTTTACTGAAGTGTACACACACACACACACACACACACACACACACACACACACACATAAGTGCAAGTGAAGTGCCAGAAAGTACACACAAGACAGGAAAACATAAAAGCATGCAGCACACACACCTGACACAGATAAGCATGCTTACTGCTGTTTCTACAAACACAGGCTGCTGTTTGTTGTTGACAAGAGGATTATCATGTCAATAAGGAGCAGCGGCAGCAGAAAGGAGGAGCAGGAGGAAGACGAGGAGGAGGATGTGGTGGAGGAAGATGGCGATGACAGACAGGAGAACAAGAGGACAAAAAGAATGAGTGACTGACAGAGAAAAGGGAAACCGAGCATCTTTGTTGATAACACTAACAGTGGAGCTTTTGTGGCGTCTCGCCGCCGTTGCTTTGTTTGCTCGACTCCATCTGATTGGCTTCTGATGGCAGCTCAGAAGCATTAACATAAGCTGGTGAGATGCTCAGTGTCAATGCTGCACAAGCTGGAAGTCTAACAAACTCATACATCTGGTCTCCTTAACATGTCGTTCCCATGCAACAAAACTGCATTTTCTATGTTTATGTTTTGATTTCAGGCGAACATATTTTCTTATTGAAGAACAGGAGGGATATTTAGCTTAGCTTAGCTGTAACTGAAGTGTTAAAGCTATTATTTGTTAAAAAAAACTTCAAAACTGCAGCTTCAGAGAGCACATCGCGCCCTCATACTGAACTTTTCTTGGAATCTGGTTAGAACTAGATCAGGGTGCAGCTGTTTCACTCAAAAACATACACACAAGTATCGACACCATAGGCTTAAAAAAGGGAACTAAGAAACATACATAAAGGCCACCATGAGCTTCAAAAAGGGAACTAAGAAATACATAAAGGGCACCATGAGCTTCAAAAAGGGAACTAAGCAACATACATACAAACATACAAGACACCATAGGCCTCAAAAAAGGGGACTAAGAAACATACACACAAGACACCATCAGCTGCTCATTTAATTTGCCTATTATTCTTTCAATAAATGGTAAACTGTATTCAATTGTTTTGAGTCTTTTCTAAAAAACCAAGTCAAGAACAAAAGGACCGGGGCAGAGTGTGGGATGCTTTAAGAGTTCTGGCTCTGGTTTGTTTTGAAAAAAGTTTCCAAAAACTGTCATTTTGACTGAATAGTCTGTTTATTTTTAGGGTTATTGTATCCTTGTGACATTATCGTATTCCTCTTTAATTTGACATGAAAATGTGTGTTTTCTATAGTTTAAAAGTTTTGTTCCTTGATTTACGGTAATTAAAAGTGTCTACTACGGTGATTTTAATTTTTTTCCTTTTAAGGCCTATTACTGATGCAATTTGACAATGTTTTACTGACATTTCTACAACATTTATTACAGTGTAGCTGACAGTGAGGTTGATGTGAGAATCGGAAGTGACATAGTTTCGTTGGTCACATAAAAACGTGATGCACTGAAGTTAAGCTTCTAATTTTAGGGGACATAAACTGGAGAAAAACAGATTCTGGAGTGGAAGGGGATCTTTAAATTAAATCCAAACACAGTTTAATGTTGGTGTTGGCAGCTGTGAAGCACATTAAAGAACACTGTGGACCAAACATAAAGTGGATTATCATAATTCTGGCTTTATGAGACAATAAGCAGAACATCCACTGGCAGTCCCATATTATCATCTTTCTATTTCCAACCATGAATCCTTGTTTTTACGTGTTTCACACTTCACAAACACATCACACACATTCCTCCTACAGAAACACATTAAGCACTGGGCAGACTAAATCTGAATTTCCCTCTTGTTTTACAGTTTACACTTTCTTTTTTTCTCTCAAGAACATTGGGAAGCTGTTCATCAGCAGCAGCACTAATCGACACTCTCTCAGCGTGGATGTATGGAGAGTAATTATGCAGATGCGAGTGTGCACATGCATGTTCATATTTACTCCTGTGTGTCTCCTGAGTGAGCTCTTCACACGCAGGTGGGGGAGGTGAAGAATCAACAGGAGACACGCATGAGATGACAGAAGAGGAGAGGACGTTAGATAAATCACAGAGAGGAGGAGAGAGAGATGAGAGGATGAGATGAGTGGGAGAAGAGAGGAGGAGGGGAGACACATGAGAGCAGAGAGATGAGGAAGGCAGCAGAAAGCTGACACCTCAACACTGCAGTACATCCTGTACTCAAGACAACACTACAGAGAGATGAAACAGACAGAGACACAGTTAGAGCTGCTGGTAATGGAAAACCTCAGACAGCTCTCTAGAATCTTCATCACCTTTTAGTTGCTTTAACTTCAACTAATCATGGACGTATCAGATCATATGGTATTTACAACATGGTCTCACAGGAATCCGTGAAATAGCCACGGATTCGCTTAACTCAAAATTCATGGAATAGCCACGGAATCACTCAAATTTCCGTGAAACTGACACGGATTTTCGCTACAAAAGTTAATGACAGTCAGATCCCGTGGCTATTCCAACGTACAGAGTGACGATGTACATTCACTGAGTGAATATTTAGAAAATATAGCATGTATTTCTCGCTAGAAATGTGATTAAATCCATTTTTATGCAGAAACTAAGTCAAAATATTGATTTTTTTCACAAAAAATGAGAGAACTGTCCGCCATGTTTTTTGTTCGGACCGCCGGGACCTTGAAAGTCACGTGACTTGGAACAAACCAATAGAAAAAATATCCATGCAATAGCCAAGGGATATGACTGTCATTAACTTGCATTGTAGCGAAATCCGTGTCAGTTTCACGGAAATTTGAGTGATTCCTTGGCTATTCCACGGATTTTGAGTTAAGCGAATCCGTGGCTATTCCACGGATTCCTGTGAAACCAGGTTCGGTATTTAACATTTCAATAGCTTGTTGTGGAGGACACTGACAAACAAATATCATTTAATAAGATACTTTTAGATACTTAGATAAGATACTTAAGTAGAATGAGACAAATAATAAAGATTTATCGTAAAAAAATTAACACAAGGGACAGAAGATGCTACAAAAGTAAGAAAAATCAAACTAACTATTTCTTCTGCTAATACTACTCTTCTGCTACAATGCAGATATTCAGTATGGGGATGGGCGATATGGCCCGAGAAAGATTATCCCGAGAAGTTGGACTGGTTTTACCATCCAACTGCTTCTTCCATCCAATCGCTGTGACCCTTCGTTTGGATTCTTTGTGCTCTTTACAGACACATAAGCCATGTTTTTAATGTTTGAACACTTGCTGGGACACATACTCAGAACTGAGGATGAACTAAAGAGCAACATGTTTAATGTGTGAATGGTGAACAGCAACTTATTTCAGGGTATTTTTACGATAATGATATGCTTGACAATATTACAAAATACTGAAAAATATATATAGAAGATATGATTTTTGAAGCTGTATAAATAAATAAAAAAAATGTTCATCAAAATAAAAAAATCAGGAAAATTGGGAAATTGGGCTTGTAACTGGATGGTCGCCGGGTCAAATCCCAGGACTGACAGGTCAAGGACTGAAGTGCCCTTGAGAAAGGCAGAGCTTTAAGAGCTGATATCTAAACATTTTCCATAGTTTTCTTGACAACAACCAAACTCATTATCAAGAAAAACATGGGAAATGTCTAGATATCAGCTCTTAAAATAAACTCTTATCAGCTATTTTTGTTGTTATCATTATATGTGTCAAAAACAAATGTGCCTTTAGTTGTACCAGGCATTAAAATGAACAAGACATTGAAGAAAACAAGGTGGTCTAATCATTTTTTCATGACTGTATATGTCAGTGTATTTAAAAACACACTCAAGTCTTAATCTACTTAATAAGATACATGACTCAGTAAAAATACTGTTTTCCATAATGAGCTCTTAATGTATGTTAAAATCAAACAATGAACCAATTAAGACACAGAAACAGTCTGTCAGTCAA
Organism: Centropristis striata; assembly: GCF_030273125.1. NCBI lineage: Eukaryota > Metazoa > Chordata > Actinopteri > Perciformes > Serranidae > Centropristis > Centropristis striata. The sequence goes on from NC_081520.1 coordinate 26,540,131, forward strand.
GTGTGCAAAAGCCTGAAATGTGTTGAATTTGATGTATTCTAAACCTTCATGCCTATATGACTGATTGGATTTCATATGGAGAAGAGAGGCAGATAAAACATTTTTGAATAGGGAAAAAAAATAGAAATGAAGCCCGACTGGAAGAAGGTGTCAAGGAAAGAGAGATAAGAGATCAGTGCTAACAGGTGGTCAGACTCATCGAGGCAGAGCTGCCGATGTTTCTCCTTCCTCCTCAGAGCAGCCAGAGGTGAAGGCCACAGAGGGTTTGTTGTTCCTAACAGGCCGGCGGTGCCAGCCCTAATCAGCCTGAACACCCCGACTGCTCGGCCAAGGTCCCCGCAGGAGGCCAGGTCGAGACAGCTGTCGCCACAAAATGAGTCTACCGCGGAAATAAAGAAAGCAGAGTAACTGGAGGCTAGAAGGGCATCAGGGTGCAGCAGAGCACTGATGGATGCTTCAAGGCTGCTTCCTTTGTGCCTGCAGACCTTCAGACTTAACCAGGTGGAGAGGCAACAGCTGCTGGAGGGACATTAGTCCTGTTCTCAAAGACCATGAGGTGATTCTCTGATTAAATCTAATGAAAATTCACCTTTTTCAAAAATCCCTTTAGCCTCAAATTGGACTTCTCGCTAAAAGAATGTCCATTACAGAAAGAAAATGAAAAAATATGAGCGAGGCTGTCAGCTGTAAAGCTCCATTAGATTCTGGAGGTATACTTTTAATTTCTGGAGTCGCTCTAACTTTTGAGTCAGCAGATTTCTGTTAAGATCAGTGGAATAAGTTGGACTGGATTTACCATCTATCTGCTTCTTCAGTCCAGTTGCTGTGACCTAGGGATGGGAATAATTAATCGATGATGATTTTTAATTGTTCTGTATATTCTTTGATCTTAATTTTATCTCTGACTGCGTATCAGTATCACTGAACTGAAACACGGCCGAGCGATCAGTTCTTCGGCCATACGTCAATAGCTGAGAATTAAGTTGGATAAAGCTACAGTTTGCAAACTGAAAGTTGCAATAACAATTATAAAACACACAGAAATACAAGAGGATTAATTTGAGCAAAACTAGCTTACTGTATCAAACCTTGCTAGCATGAATTACTGAGTTTAATTTGATCCAAAACTTATTTAAACACAAAACACATTTAAATATGAAGATTACTGTGAAAACTAACCTCATGCCTCTTCGGGAGCTAAATTATAAAACATTGAACTCCTTGACGTTATTTTTACAGTTTCAACTCACTGAGTTATTTTTACGATTGACAGGATCAAGTCTCCATTCATCCTTTTAAAAATAAAAGCATCCGTTATCAAAACAGGCACACTGCACTGTACTGTATATATATCTTTTACACACACACATACACACACACACACACCCACACACACACACACACAAAAGTAAGAATATACACACAATATACTGGAGTCTGTATAAAAACATTGCGATTAATTGATTAATTGTCGTTAGCGTTATAAATAATCGAGTTGGCAGGTTTCTTTCAAACGCTCATCCCTACTTTGACCCATTGTTTGGATTCTTTGTGCTCTTTACAGACACATCAGCACATGTTTTTAATGTTTGTACACTTTGCTGAAGGACATAATCAGAACTGTGTGTCTGACTGTAGTTTCCAGTGTGAATGGTGGACAGCATATTATTGTCGGTCAGTACTTAATGAAATATTGATATTTTTATTTGCCCATTCTGCACAGCAACTAGAACACTGTGCTGTCAGGTTTGGGGTTTTATGAGGCAAAATTATGGGGATTCATGTTAAAGATTTTTCGGTCCGCATGAAGAGAAAAAGCAAGCGAGTGAAGATATGTAACTGCATATTTACATAAACAAGATAAAATGATTTATTGAATGTGTGTGTGGGTGGACGCTTGTTTTAAAATCACGGCAAATGTCAGCTTATATAATGGACTGCTTTCTGTGTGTGTGTGTATAGTTAACATGCTAAATGAGACTTATTGCTCAGCCCTCCCACTCTCAGAAGTGCTTTTCATTGAAATATGTCAGCCGAGCCACACAACATTTTCCACAAGTCTGACAGCATAAATGTCATTCAGCAGCGAGTCAAGTCTTCAGCTGCACAGAAGCATTTAGAGTGTTTCCCCTCTCCCAGTTAAAGGCATTTTAACTTGAACTCAGCCGCCCACACACTCATAAACCAGCCATTCTTCATTCTTGGAAGATTTCACGTTTTTTTAAAGTTTGTCTGAATACAAAAGTCACATGAAAGAGTTATTCATGTCTGTAATCCTCACTGTGTGTGAAGAGACAGCTTCCTAACATGACCACACTGAAGAAAAGCTCCTGGTTCCAGGTGAATATATTGTTCAATACAAGCTGTTTGCTATTTAACATGAGAAGCTCTATGAGCAGTCTGAGCCAACCGACTCAAGGGGACGTCTGAAGGTTGTAATGGTGGTTATGATCCCTCATTGCATCGTCACGACGACAGTAAAGCAATTTTTTCCAAAGGCCAGAATATTCCTTTAATCCTTTGCAGAGGCAGCGGCATGTATTAACGCTCTGATGAAGCTCTGAGCGTCTGCTCTGCACTCACAGCTGCATGTGCTGTTCATTTCTAGTCGCAGAGAGTTGGAAAATGTTGGATAAAATGCACTCGACTACCCAGCAGTTCCCTAGAGAAGAAGCAGGACAAATAGCACAAAGACCATCACACATGGTGCTGAACAACAACAACTTAAACAACGGAGTAGAAATAAATACCACTGGACACAAAGACTGGTGTCAGGTCCGTCCTCTCTCCCGCTGACATTCTGTTACAAGCTGTGTTGTAATCCTATACATTAACTACTGTTCACAATATAATGTCACAGCTACACATCACCCTCCCCAGAAAAAGAAAGACATGACTGGTGATCAGGCTGATGCCCTAAGATCAAGCGGCAACCTTTGAGAATTGTGGGAGGTTCATGTCAGAGAGTCTGTGACTGCACTGAAGGATGTAAGACAGAGACATGAAGCACCGACCGGTCCCTGCTGGCTCCAAGACTCCCTGAGAAAGACTCTGTGAAATATAAGAATCCATCAGCTTCTGTCACTGACTACATTTTGTACTTTTTTGCAGACAAATAGACGTATTTCACATGTATTGCATTTGTTGTTTAAAGGCTTCTGCACCATGTAGCTAAAACAAACTAAATTGACTTCAGTGTGTAAACAAAGTGACACCAAGTCTGATTCATTCCAATGTGATCCACTTTAAGATCTGCTGCATGTTCGTCATAGCCTTGCCGTGCCTGAGAAAAATACATTCAGCTAGATCAACGAATAAAAAAATGCAAACTGAAGGCCAGTCAGATTCACTTTAACTCCACTCTGACAATGACAGATGGGTGCTGCTGTTCCAATGGTGCCTGTCTGCACAACGGCTTATTACTCCTCACTAATGCTGCATCTGCTGCGAGCAGGCGGAGCCGCTGCGTTTACGCTAAACTGAGACTTATTTCCACAGAACAGAGGAACAAAGTGGCCTGACAACAATCTACAGCTCCTTGATAGGAGCTTTATCACAGTTACTGATTGTTTGTGGATTCAAAGAGGGAGTTTGGGTTCAAGAAAGGATTCCTTCATGAGTCAAAAGCATTATTTGCATCATGAATACAGATATAATAATGACAACTACAAGAACATGCTAAAAAGATTTTTTGAAATTCTGCTTTTCAGGAAACTTTTAAAACTGATGAAACTGCTGCTTCTATAGGCATGCTTGCAATTATTTCATCAAACAACATTCCTGATTATAAGATGATTTTAGAGCAGATCCAGGGAGGTACATGTGTTCATGAACTTATGTTACTGGTCACAAATATGACTTTGTTCAGGTCTCATGATTCCTCCGTGCGGTTCATTCGTCTCCCCCAGGACTCAGATAACATTTACCTTCAAGTCCAATAAAAGGCTCTGAAGTGGCTATTACAGAATTATTGAGCTGCAAACAGTCAGTGATGAGAGTGTTTTGTTGTAAAAAAAACTTGTTAATGGCCTCAATGAGAAAAATTCTATTTCTAGTTCTATTATGAACAGGAAACCCAGCAGGACAGAACTGTTCCTGCAGGCGGAGCAGGAGAGTCTGCAGGTCAAACTGAATAAACTGTGATGAGGTTGAGGCCACTGAGCCTGCAGGGACATTCAGCCAAGTCTTCATACAGGCTTAAACGAAACTGAATGAACGACAAAGTGAATGTTTACAGTGTTTGAGGGGAAATATAGGTAAGGTCAGAAAAAATCCATATCAGTTCAAGGGTAAACATCCCTCTTGTGAGCCACTATGGGTGTGGCTTGGGAGAGGGGATCCGACAAAGATCGACCCAATTTCACCGGTTACTAACTACTAAGTAGTCCATGCTGATTAGATGCGGTTGAGGCGTGATCCATTTGCAGACTGGGGCAGACTGGATGCTGAGTGGTTAACATCTCCTGCTCTAAATGCAGCTAGGAGAGACTGCTGCAGGAGGAATGCACCGCTTATGAGTGCTTTGGGACGGCGCCTGCTACTTGTTAAGAAGAGTAGGAACGAGTCTCCAAAAGTCTCCAATAACACCAGAAAAAGTCGCTAGATTTGTTGCTAGTCGCTTTTATGAAAAAGACTCTCTAGAGAGTCTGAATAGTCAAAATATAGAGGCAATGTCGCTAAGTTGGCATTGCTTGCCACGTCGGTCTGTTGTGACATCGGAACTCCTTCAGACCTGTATGGAAACAGAGGCAGAGGGGAACTAACTAGTGGGCAGAGCCAAAAAAACTCAGCCGCTTTACAAAAAGTACTCAGATAGTACTCAGTGGAAACACGCCTCATGTGATGATGTGACTGGTGAATCCAGACTAACCCTTAAAAACACCAAAGTCACAATAATGTTGGAGATCTACTGAGTCCTGGAGAACAAACATGTTATATTAATTACATCCTATAGTAATAGTTTTAGCTGTTTTTCTGTTATTGATATTGGTTAAGGTGAAATGTGTGTCAGGACACTTATCTGGCCTAACTTTACACAATTCAGCTCATACAACTTCCTCCATAACACGAAGTGGAACAAGAAACTTTCGACCACACACACACATACACACAGGAACACATGGACTGTTAAGTAGGACAACACACGGACAAAAACTAGTCTGTGGGCAGAACACAGACTGAAGAACTGGGCTCTAACGGGGACAGTCTGGAGACTGGAGTGCACCTGATGATCACGTCTTCAAACTGAAGTTTCTAACAATAGAAAGAGCTGTGAGGAGGTTTAGAAGCTGGTGACCTGATGGATGCTACATGTCAGCAGGTCTGAAGAAGAAAGTAGAGTAGTGTTACCCTTTGCAATTGGAGCAGTAAGTACATTTAGAAGTGTTTTCCTGTGAGTGTGAGGGATGAATGTTGAGTTTTTATAGAGAAACCGTTGTGTTGTGGAGAATGCTTCCTTCTCCACAGACCATTCAACACAGAGAAACTGACATTCTGGCAGAAACTATTTCATTTATGTTTGTTACGATTCAGAAGTTTAGTGTCAGATTGTCTAAATGCTGTTTTTTCGATGGCTTCCAAGCCCACCAGGAGAAAGATTATGTGGGAAACACAGAGAGATAAATACACACAGCAGAGTATCACTTTATCCACCTGGCATTTATTTAGTGATGCTAGCAGCAGTCAGAGCTCAGGGTCTGGGCTCTGCCTTCACCTTTCACTGTCTCAGTGTTTGATGTATCGCAGGCTGTTTGTGAGCCCTTTCACCTGCTGAGAACGTTCAGAGAAAAACACTGTGATTGATCCTCACAACAGAAAGACCAGTTCTCCTGTCCACTGAACCAAGCTAATCATGTGCTCCGGTTTAGTGAACCAGGATCTAAACACTGGTTTACTGGACTCCCTGCAGAAGGAGGGAGAAGGAAACTGGGAATGTTGTTTTGTTGTATATCGGGTAAACATACGAATAAACATCTGGAGGATGGAGCAGTCTGAATAAAAGGCCAAGACAAGAAGTTTCAGGGAGGTTTTTACCGATACACCACTCCTCCCTCCCTCCACTGGTTACCAGTGGCTGATACGCTTCAAGACTCTAGTTCTGGCGTACTCCGCTGCTAATGGCTCAGGCCCAGCTTAAATCCAGGATCTTGTCAAACCCTTTACCCCTGCCCGTCCTCTCCAATCTGCATTAGCCAAACAGCTGGCGACTCCCACCCTGCGTGGGTCAACTCGCCTCAAAACCTCCTCCAGACTTTTCTCTGTCCTGGCACCCAAATGGTGGAACGAGCTCCCCACCGACATTAGGACCTCAGACAGCCTAGACATCTTCCTCCACAGGCTGACGACCTACCTCTTTCAACAGTACCTCGGTTAAGTCATGGTCGCCTAAATTAAAAAAAGAAAAAAATTATGTACTTACTTGATTCCTGTGGTCTGAGGCTAGTACCATCAGGTTGAATGCACTTATTGTAAGTCGCTTTGGACAAAAGCGTCAGCCAAATGACATGTAATGTAATGTAGTGATTGTCTTTTAATTTATCCTTATTGGTCATTTCATGCACATTTCTTTTGTTTTTGATTAATCATGTATTGACATATTCTGTGTTTTGTGTTCTTTGTTTGTAACTTAAGGTGTGTTTCCATCAGGATAAAAAGTGGAAGTTTGGAAAGTCTCAGGCCACGCCCTCTCAAATTGCTGCTCACTCTGCGTTTCTCCATTACAAAAAAAGCCCCAGAGGGATTTACAAGGCTCTGGAGGTGACGTATGGTTTTTGATTGTTGCGTAATCACTTAGGGACAGTTTAAACCGTGACGGATTTAACACGGGAGACGCGGCAAACGTAAACAATAAGAAAGGAGACAGAGATGGAAGGAGCAGAGCTGCTGTGTTTCGGTCACTGTGTTCATGCACATGGCGGCAATTATTAATGTTGTGACTACCGCCGGCTTTTAAAAATGGTGCGTGTTGTTTAGTTACTTAGCATTCTATCCAATCAGCAACCAGGCTTTTTGCTGGGGAGAAAAATAGCCTTGCTCTTTGACAGGGCCAAAAAACTTCTGGTCAAACGGCCGCTCGGGCGGCTCACATTCAAATTGGGGGCGTTTCTGCAAGTGAGACCCTCATCATTCCGGGTATTCGACTATAGTGGAAACGCACCTACATCGGTTGCTTTTTTGCACAGGAATATTATTTTCTCCAATGGAATACAGGTGTTATAAAAGACGTTACATGTCTTGGGCAGCTTGGGGTGAAAAAGTAGAACTTAATGTCATTTCTGCACTTTTGTGCCTTGCATTCAGACGGGATTAGCAGAGTCTGTATTGTAGCCACATTAGACCTGAGCTGGTGTTGTTCTGTTACTCTGCAGGGATCTGACAGCTGCCTGACCGCCGCCTTCTCTCATCCTGCCTCAGTGAAGAGTAGTCAGCAGCACAGAGGTCCAGCAGCAGACAGTAACCACTTTAGGTGGATAAAATGGGCCTGACATCAATATAACTGCACATTCCTGTAGAGTCGCGTTGCTGTGTTTTCTGTTACTAACAGATGACGTGACACCAGGAATGCAAAAGCCGACAAGAGTCAAAGTATGTTATCATTAATATGAAGTTAAAGTTTGAAGTTTTTCATTTTACACAATAATAGGACAAAAAGAAAAAGATAAAAAAATAACGACAAAGAAAGGTGCAAGTTAGCAGCAAGAAACTGAAAAGGGCTTACACAGGACCTCTACCTATATTAAAATTCACAAGAGAAATTAAAAAGAAATGACTATGAAATAGAAAAATTTATATTACACATAAAAATAAAGAAAAATTATAATAATATTAAAAAATTGAACCGTGTGACCGTGTGATATGGAAATGTGTGTTATTAATCATTCAAGTCCAGCTACAGTCATGGAAAAAATGATTAGACCACCCTTGTTTTCTTAAATTTCTGATATCTAGACATTTTCCATAGTTTTCTTGATAATAACCAAAATCATTATCAAGAAACTATGGAAAATATCTGGATATCACCTCTTACATTAAACTCTTATCAGCTATTTTTGTTGTTTTTATATTTGTCCAAACAAATGCACCTTTAGTTGTACCAGGCATAACATGTAACATGAACAAGAAACTGAAGAAAACAAGGCTGGTCTAATCGTTTTTTTCCATGACTGTAAGTTCTAGCTTCTGTATTGTTGTGGTATAAAAATCTTCATTTAGCCAGAAAAGCTAAAGCTCCCAAAGCTCCCAAAAGCTAAATAAGGAGATGCAGATTCAGAAAGAACTGATCTTATCACATGGCATCGTTGCCACTATGTTTGATGAAATACAGTCAGTTCTTTGCATTGAAGTTTTACTTGACTAATTACAGACGTGGCAGATTCTACAGGATTAAGATCACAGACAACCTCCTCAATTATCACTAAGCACTAGTCTCCAGGTAAAACTGGTCCCATGCAAATAGGGATAAAGTCTGATCACCTAAAGCTGAAGCTGATCTCTGAGGTGTGCCTGCACTTTATATTTCCTCTGATGCTGCACTCCAATGCTACAGTTTCTGCTCCATAGTGGATGCAAGAATAACTTTGCTCAATAGTAGTAAGGATTAGGGATGGAAATAATGAATTGATGATTGATTGAGATGATTGAGGTCATTAAGAATTTGGTCTATTAAATGGAATTTTTACTCCATCTGTGTATTTTTTAATCTTAATTGTATCTCTGACTGTGTATCAGTATCACTGAACTGAAACATGCCGAGCGTTCAGTTCTGTGGCCGTATGTAAATAAATCAATGAGCTGAGAATTAAGTTTATAAAGCTACAGTTTGCAAACAGAAAGCTGCAATAACAATTATAAAACACACAGAAATACACAAGGATTCATTTGAGCAAAACTAGCTTACTGTATCAAACCTTGCTAGCATGAATTATTGAGTTTAATTTATCCAAAACTTATTTAAAAACAAAACACATTTAAATATGAAGATTACTGTGAAAACCTCATGCATCTTCGGGGGCTAAAACATAAGACATTGAACTCACTGACTCACTGACTTATTTTTTACAATGGACAGGATCAAGTCTCTTTTCATCCTTTCAAAATAAAAGCGGCTGTTATCAAAATTTGGCCATGTATGCATGCAGCGAATGATTGATTGATCGTTAAAGTCATAGGTGTTCGAGTTGGCAGGTTTCTTCCAAACGCCCATCCCTAGAAAGGATGTAAGAATACCTTTCTCCATTTTCATCAAATCAACAGATTATTTTTATGTTATTTTACATTTGCCGGAGAATGTGCTCATTCAGGTTTGTATTCAGCCAAAGTTGCCCTCAGGCTAATAAAGTTAATGTTGGTCTGCTGGTCAGCTGTTAGACTGATGAACTTTAGGCCTCTGGAGACGTCTGCCTGTCCACAGACATCTGCAGACACCTGCTCCATTCCTACTTCATTGCTCTGTTTTGAGTAAAGAAAAGCTTTTCTTTTATTTTGACAAGATGGTGGACAAACATGACAGAATATCTGAGCCAAGGTTCATCCAGCTATTCATTCAGAAATATTGATCAGTCAATTCATCCAGATGTCCACCTATCCCTCTCCGTGTCCTCCCATTAAAATGTCCACCCACCCATTCATCCAGCTTAATTGCCACCCATCTCCGCTCAACCACAATATATATTCATCTCTCCGTCAGCTCGGGTGTCTGTGCATTTATCCAGCCGTCCATCGGAGGACATTTGTATGGGACAGACAGCCTGCGACTAAAAAACAAGATAAAGGCAGAGAAAAGAGGAGTGAGACAGAGAGAGAGCCACGGATTGTGTGTTTGTGTGTGTGAGAGATACTTAGAGAATAAAAGAAGGGGAAAAGCGAGGTGGTTGTGGGTAATGGTCTCATGGGCGGTGTTGTGTGTGTTGACCACTCATCAGTATTCTCCTCCTCTCTCCGTCAGCTATGTGTCAATAGAAAGCCTCCTCTCTCGTCTCATTGTTTCTTCTCCTGCTGTATTCCCGTCATGCCTGCTGCCCTGCCTAACCTTTGCTGTGCTAATGTTTTGTGGGGCTTCACTCCACTCTGTAAGGACTTTAGCAGACTTTAGCTCTCAGCTGCCACGTTACCGGGATTTCTGAAGAGCAGCGAGTGAGCGAGAGTTCAGCCGAGTTTCCTCCCAAAAATAATGAGGACGTACAGTGAGTTCAAACTGTCAGACACACTAGCAGAACATTTAAACCCCACAGTGCACCTCGGCCAGGATGAAGAGCTAGACTGTGCCAGTAAAAATGTATAAAATGACCATTTAAACAATGTTCAGGGGGAGACAGCAGGTCAGCAGCAGATGTCACACCGACGAGCTGTTCATTATCTGAAGCTGGAACCTTAGGATTAATGAGAGATGCAGCTCAGCACTGTGGTTCCACTTTTTCTAGTCATAAATATGTAAAAGATATGATGTTTTTGGTTTGGTGTCAATACAAATATTCAAATATTGTATGAAGGCTTTGATTGAAGTATATGATGGCTACATTTACCGGTAACCATTTTTGACCACTTGAGAATTGACAAAAATAATCAAAAATCCCTCCAAAATGCAAGACACCAGTCATTGAAGATCACAGTAGAAAAAACCTGAGTATGAGAATCTAGTGTCTCAGCCATCCATCCTCTGAATGCTCCAGGTCTCTAGTGTTTTGTTGTAAAGTTTCATGAGGCTGTGAGTTTCACTCACTAACATCATCACAGATGAAGAAAACTGGGCTCATTGAATCCACAAGAGTGTCAGCTTTCCAGTCAGACCCGATTGATACAGCTAACAGACTGTTTAGGGACCCCAGGATGCACAAAGATTCACACACAATAACACATTTTACTGCAGGAGAAACACTGCATGGGTTCTGCCCCAAACAGCTTCTGATTAAGTGCATAAAGTGGGCATGTCACGTCTTAAAACAGCCCAAATATTTAATAAAGTATCGTATGACACAGAGAAGAGAAGCCAAGTTTCACACACACAGAGTTTAGTCTTGTTGTCTCTTCTGATTTATTCAGCTCACAGACTGTTTAGAGACCCCAGAGTGCACAGATGTTCAAAAAGAATCGGCCAAAATAACACATTTATACTGGGGGAGAATAAGTGCATGGGTCAGTACCGTCTATGGTCAGTACAAAGTGGGCATGTCAGTCTTTCCTTTGTTAAAATTTCAATCTTAAATCTCAACAAATATTGGATGGATTTCCAGGGAATTTGGTATAAAGATGGCAAATTAAAATGCCATAATAACATCCCTGCCTTCAAAGCTGCTCTCTCAGACATTCTCACTGACTCCTGCAACTGTTTTTCTACCATGTAATACCACCTCACACACTTTGTTTTTTCTCCATATTTCTTTTGTTGACTGTTGTTTGTCTGTCTGTCTATCTGTGGTATTGTTGTAATTTTATATGTGTGTGTGTGTGTGTGTGTGTATATATATTTTATTATTTGTTATTGTTGTTACTGTTGCTGTTGTGTTTTTACGATCTTTACTGTGTTTTACTCCCTAGCCCACCTCCCCTTCCCTCAAGTGGCCCTTGTCGCTTGTCAGGCCGCTATTGTAAATAAGAATTTGTTCTTAATGACCTGCCTGGTTAAATAAAGGTGAATGAATGAATGAATTAATTAATTAATTGCATTTTACATCCTTGTATCTACTCGCTTGCTTACGGATTGATCTTATAGATATGTATGCAGCTCGTGGTAATAGTCATGTAGATTGATTTAAAAACTGATATAAAGGTGAGTCTCGTTTAACTGTATACTTCTGAGATTATGCCAACTCTTCATTTCCATGTGTCAGTCTGCTTTGACCACCTGGGGTTTAATACATCTCCCCGTCTTTTTAAATACTGAGAGCTAAGCAGAAAGAGTTATGAAAAGAAAACTGCTGATACTGCTCCTGAACAGAAGTGTGTGTGTGTGTGTGTGTGTGTGTGTGTGTGCGTGTGTGAACATGTGGCCTGTGATTTAAATTCAGAATCAGGTCAGGTGGAGATGGAGGTATTAGTCGTGGGGAAGCAGATTCTGTAGCAGATAATAAAGGCAGTGATGTTACAGCCTCTGGTTGGCCCACTGTCTGTCTGTGTTTTTTCCCTGTGTGTGTGAGCAGGGGTCTGGCTTCCTGACTCCGCCCCACAATCATCCCCACCTGGTCTCCCTGCCGCAGCTGTCTGCAATCATCTCATCCCCCTCCAGTATATCTACCTCGGCGCTCCATTCATTCAGCGCCAGAACGTTCACTTCTCAAGTGGTATACTCGGTCATGGCTCCTCTAATGATTTTGTGCACTCTCACTTTTCCGTGGACTAACGTTTTTTCCGTGTTCTTGTTCCCAGGAGTTTTTTCCCGTTCCTGTACCTGTTCCTGTCCGTTGTTCCGTCTCTTCGTCCCCGGCCCGGCTTCATTGTGGATTTCCTTTTGTGTCTACTACCCTGCCCTAATTATCTTTGGAGATAATAAAGACTATTTTTGTTTGTTACTGACTGTCTGCGTTTGGCTCCGTTCTTTAAGGAAACTTAACAAGTAAGGAGAAGCGTGTGTGTTTCAGATGGTTGGAGGTGAACCTCAGGGCCTGTCACACTAAAGACACAGACAGCATACATCAACCATCACAAACACTCACAAATCATTCAGTTTGTTTCAGCCTGTTTGGAAAACCAGAGGGTGAGGAGGAACCACTGCAAACCTCAGCCTGCTTTTCAGTTTCAGGGTTTAAACAGTTTTGACTGAATAATATAACAGCAGAGTGAAATGTAAATATATATTCATGTAGACTTTTTAAAAAAACAAACACATTTGTTCGTCAAACTACTGTATACTTGACATGTTATTTGTTATAGTTTGTTTTATGTCAGTACATGTCATTTATATCACATTTTGGGGAGCAGTCCTGCTAATCTGAATGCTTCTCGTGAAATCAGAGTTTTTGAGACTTTTAAAGCTTTCTGCTCACTTTCCATAACACAGAAGCTCTACAGTCTACATCTGGTCATTAAAACAGCGATGAAAGCTGAATGGTACATATATAATAATAATAATAATAATAACTAGAAAATATCCTCTGGGGAAATTCTGAAAGGGCCACGGGGGCTACTGCCGGTGTGTGTACACTATGATGAGATTCTTCAGAGATTTCAAACTATGCCCTTTAACCTCAAAATGTGTGTGTGTGTGTGTGTGTGTGTGTGTGTGTGTGTGTGTGTGTGAGAGTGTGTGAAACGTGTATCAGGCACTGCATATATATTAAATGCAGTGCCTGGTATCTTGTAAAGCCTGATTATAACACCCATCAGGTGTGTCAGATCAGCTACAGACACAGATTCATCAGCTCGACCTCATCACTGACTTACAGATGAAAGATGACGACTGGAACATAAATATAATCATACTTTTTATGCATTGTTTTTTTCCAGATATAATAATACATGCATGCTGATGCCTATGCTCAAACCCTCTGATGCCATTGATTTGCAATTAGGCTGACATTCACATTCATAAGTTGTGATAATTAGCATTCATCACTGGATCTGCGATTGAGACATTGGCTTTTATCTCTCCATGACTGATTAATGAGATCAGCATTGTTACTGACTCCTTTTCAAAGCAAACAGCTGGAGGACACGCTGTAGTCACTCAGTGACAGAAGACGATAAAAACTACACATCCCAAGAATCTGACCTTTAGATAGATCCATACAGTGGATGGATGGATGGATGGATGGATGGATGGATGGGTAGATGGGTTGATGGATGGGTTGATGGGAGGGAGGATGGATGGATGGATGGATGGATGGATGGATGGATGGATGGATGGTGGATGGATGGATGGATGGATGGATGGATGGATGGATGGATGGATGGATGGATGGATGGTGGATGGATGGATACCTGAACATGTATAGATTTTGTTGTTTCAGAGGGTTAATAATGTGCACGTCCTCCTGCTGTCATTGGAACTGTTAATTAAAACTCACACGCTGCACGGTTCACTCAGCTGTTACACTGAGCTGCAGGTCGACTTTCTCTGGTTAGATGTGCAGCGGGGCGTTCTGACAGCTGCCGTACCACGAATACAAACACAGTCAACAAAGACACACACACACATGACCTGCACATACTGATCCATCATATATAAAGGCTGCTACTGGCTGCAAAAAAACTGATATTCAGAGAGAAATATATTGATAATATTAATGACCTCCTCTAAGTTACTGTTATTTTGACTTTTTTATGTTTATGGTATGCTGTTGCAACATAAAAGTTATATTCATGTGTTAAGAGTTATTTCACATTGACTTAAGTTGGGTGCAGTATTGAGTAATGCTGAGGGACTTTGAAGGTATTTTCAGTTCAGTTTGGGGATGTTTCAAGGTAAAATTAGCTTTTTAAAAGGAAGGTCTATTTAGGTGAATTTAAGATCAGAACGGCAACAACATTTTTCTACCCCCGGCGCCGTGGTTTCCACCTCACTGATCTGTCCCCGCGTCTCTCCTCCTCCATATTACTTTCTTAATTTCATCTTCGTTTCGACTTTATCTGCCTCTTCTACTTGAGCGACTCTCTGCTGTTCTCACCTTCACATCTCTTCTTCTTCAGTGGAGCAGGAAACAGTCTGTGAGCGTGTGTGTGTGTGTGTGTGTGTGTATATGTGTGCTTGTGTGTTTGCTTGTTTGTTTGCCCGGACGCCTGTGTGATCTTTGCTTCGTCTGCCTAAATTTGGAGCGTATGAATGTATTCATGCATGCCTGTGTTTTTAGGGAGCCAGCCTGTTTTTGCAAAAATGCCCGAGGATGTGTGCCTACACGGACCAACGAGTGTGTGTGTGTGTGTGTGTGTGAGTGTGTGTCTTTGGGGGGCAGTGTGCTTTGTTTTGCCCAGTGGGTGAGTGGTGCCCAGACTGGCACTCACCCTCCAGGTAAACTGTAATGCCTAGTGGACAAAAGCAAACACACACATATACACACACTGTAATTGTGTGTGAGAGAAACACAGCAACACAACACACTGAGGTGTATCTCAGTGATAAGCCCAAGACAATAGAGTGTGTGTGTGTGTGTGTGTGTGTGTGTGTATGTATGTGTGTGTAACTGAGACAATGAGGTGATGCTGGCCAGTGGTGTCAGTGTCTCTGCTAACTGCAGAACAGACACAGAAACAGCTGATCTGAGCCGCAGTATGAAGCTGTTTGGTAACTTCGTGTATCTGATAGAAGATAAGAAGATAAAAAGTATTCCCATAGAGATGGAGAAGAAGGAGCGGAGAGGGATAGAACACAATAGAGGCTTAATGTTTAAACCCCAGAGCGGAGCTTCATTAACATGAATCCACTGAACGAGCACAGAACACATTTTTTAACATCAATCTATCCGCACCTCCACGGACTCATGAGCTCAGAACAAGTTTGTGGAGTTTGTAATCGATGTTTGAGCTGCGTGAGGATTCACTGCTTCTGCACGAATGAGCGGCTCAGAGTTTGTGCACTCGCTGTTTGTCAACTTTGTGTTCCTCACACGTTAACTCAGCTGACCTGAAGGGTCAGGAGCCTGGGGGCCAATCAGGAGCCTGCGGTCTTCAGCATTCAGTGCTTCATTTACATATCTGAGAGTGAATGGGGACTTTACTTACTTTACTGGACCAACAACACCTCAAAATCATGCATCCTCACTCCTTTTTTCCCCTCTCAGATCTGAGCCACAGCAGCAGCATCCTTTCTGGTTGCAGGAGATCAACACGTCCTCAGATGTTAACGCAACAGTCGCTGTTTTAACCCTCATGTTGTGCTCTGGTGAAATTTGACCAATTTAAAAGTTTTATCTCTGAAAAATATAGTTAATTTGATCCCAGTGGGGCAAGGGATGTTGCCCTTTCAAATAGTTTATGTCAGGCAAGTGTCAAATTAAGTTTTAGGATAATTTCCTTTGTACACATAAAAAATCTACCCAGTCACTTTTGACCAGGAACACAAAAGGTGCTCCTCAACATGTTTTCACAGAAAACATAAAGAAAACAACATTTCTGCTCTCTGCTTTTATATATTCAGGAGATTTTGAGAGTTTTTTCACATTCAGGTGTGAATATTCTTAAGATTTAAAAGTGCATTGCTCTGTGAAAGGGTTTACTTGCATTATAATCTTATTAAATCAGTGGCAAAAATTGGTTTTAAAACTACAAAAATTATTGTTTATCACAATAAATAATGGGACATATCTAACAGAAATAGTTATTGTGCCATCATTTAGTTACTGCAAAAAAGTACATAATGGTGCAAAAAATAGATAAAAGGGTAAAATAAATGTACAAAACTGAGGTAGCAATATTGGTGATTGCAGCCCTGATTCCACAAATTTGGGATGCTATGTAAAACTTAAAATTCAGAAAATTCTGAAATCAGAGATTATATTTACCAACGCAAACGTTTATCAGTTTGAACACTTTGAACATTTCCCATGCACAGTTTCCGAGCGGTCATTTATTGACTAAACTAGTGCATACCCATAGGAAGTATCTCATATCAAATGATTATGAGCATTACTCTAAGCAACATGAATGACAGCCCTGAATTACATAATAATGCAACATAAGAAGTGAATAAAGCTAAATCTCCACTTAGCATGCTAATCGCAAATAGCAGAATTTGCACATTACATGCAGACCACTACCACGTCTGCAACTCCATAAAACACTTACTTTTCATAAGGTACACACACCATACAGCACAAACACATTGAACAATGATATTTGCTGAAAACTTATCGAATATTATTGGAAAATCGAACCTTGTACTCTGAAAGATAGGTAGGCTAAATAGACTTACAGATTAGATGAGTCAGGCGTGGATATCAGAGTGAATTGTGTTACTGACCAGGTGTAGGCCTATCAAACAATTTGGCGGAGCTCCCCTGAAAGGCGTCCAATCAGAAACAGTGCAATGCCACAACACTTCCTAAATAATAATAATAATTCATAAATAATGATATTTTGAAAAATGAATTCAAAAATCGAGGATGCACACCTTCGTGCCATGCGCAAGCCACATACGAAATCTGAGGTCAGTCTGACAAACGGTGAGCGAAATGTGCCCTAGACACACACACACACACACACACACACTTCTTGCTTTTATAGATAGATACTAAGTTTCTGTGTTTCACCCCTTTGCTTTCAAGCTTTATCCCCATTTTCTCCTTCGTTCATCACTACAGCAGATGGACGGCACCGCTGCACGAAAATACATGGGACAGAGACGACATCATATCATTTAAATCCATTACTGCCACAGAGAGGGAGCTATTAAAGGTTACAACAACAAGAGAATGTGTGTGTGCATCCTTGTGTCCTGTGATCAGCAGTGTAAATATGAGTGAGAGGGACAGCTGTGTTTGAACAGCCAGGCCCTGAAGCTCACACACACACACACACACACACACACACACACACACACACACACACACTGCTGTCACTGCAGCTTCACTTGTGTATCTGCAGAGATTCAACCTGGCAGAGCGAGAGGACAGAGCTGGCATGACAAGGTGAGACAGAGGACACACAGGTTGGTACGGCACACACACACACAGTCTAATGTACACACGTACAGACACTTACACACACACACATTATGACCCTCCCATTATAAAGCCCTCTTAACCTCGGGTCATCTCTCTGATTTTTTAAATAAGCCCCCAGTGTTTCTTCGTCACCAGTTCGTTAAGACTCGTCTCGTTAGCGCTAACGAGGCCTCTGTGACCTCGCTGACATCAGACAATGTGGGCAGCTCATTGATTGTCAGTAGTCTGGTCGTCTGATGTCTTTCACACAGATGCATGTATGCAAAGAAGTCAGAGGTCACGGTCAGTCAGGCAGGTGATGACTTTTATCTGTGGGAGCAATCTTAATCTGTACAGGTCAGGTTTGAAATTTAAATAAGTTTAGAGAAGAAATGAAGGTGCTCTTTAATGAAAAATTATTTAACTATCCCCATACAGTAAATAAGAATTATTGAGTGTGCTTGCAAGAGCACACTATATTCTCTCCACCTGGCTTAATCCTATTTATTCTACCGTTTCTTCCATGTTTTATTCGGTTGACTACTCCTCCAGGAATTTTGGTTGCACATAGGCTAAAAAGATATCAAATCGACCGGCTTGGCCATGACAAGTGGGCTACGACTTTTCTGAGAGTTTCGGCCAACAGTTTTTAAATTATTCGTCAAAAACACACCAAATAATCCCCGAATGTTACCTATGGAGAGGCTAGAGTGGATGACATCATAGCTAGAGTTTAGAGGGAGAGAAAAATTTGAAAAAAATACATTTGGAAACTGTGCTTGAGGCCGCAGATGCCACGCTACAGAAATAATTTATACATAGAAACGTAGGAAAATTTGTCTTCTCACTCACAAATGGTCTGCTAAAGCTGTCAGAGTAATAGTTTGGGCGTAGGACGCACAGATGCACCACCAAGGCAGGAAAGGCGAGAACATTTCTGGAGGAAAGCAGAGGTACCAGTTTCTTCTCTTTTGTTTTGAAATCTCTGAACAAAATTTTCTTAATTTTTCTTCACAAAACACATATGTAGACGCTCAGAAAGAACTCAGGATGCTCAAGGTGAAGTCCGTTCAATCATAGGAGCTACGGTTTTGCCAAAAATGCTTTCTGTTCTAGGGGCCCTTTCAGCTGTTTTCTCTCTCTCTCTCTCTCAATGGCGTCTAATGTCACAGGAGGAAGTGTGGTTGATTGCTCTGCTCTGATTGGTTTCTAGTTTATTATTAATATATTTCTTTATTATTATTATTATTATTATTATATTACAATGTGACAATGTATAATAAACAGACACATCTTAAATGGATGTTTTATTTTCCTGCTATAACTATTAAATATTCTTGATCCCTGCTGCCACTGCTGCATTGTAAAGAGTCTGAACAGGAGTAAAGCCATTACTGCTAATGAGTTAATGTGTCAACAAGCTGCTGTTGTCCATCACCTTGTTCAATATTTATGTTTTCAGGATGTTCCTGTCTGTGCTCATTAACCCCTGACTGTCATCGTCGCCGCTCAGTAAACTCTCATGACGGTGGAGGATCATCTGCCCAGACCTTTCTGTCAAACCATGTGGCATTAAAACATTTTCTGTCACGTTCAGGTAATAATTCATGCAAGAGAAGGCAACATATAATGTAAATTAAATATCAGCGGTAAGGCTTTAGATTAAGGCTAAAACAACATTAGTTATGAATTCAATCTGTCTGGCAGATAAATCATTGAAACAGCTCGACAGGTTTGTTGTTCTGATTTAATTAAATGATCTCCATTCTGGAGATATCTGTATTATCTGTAATTAATTGATTAATGCAGCACATGTGAGCTTCATCCTAAAGGGGGATGAGTCAGCCTACAGAGAGGAGGTCCTGAAGTTGGCAGCCTGGTGTTCAGACCAGAAAACCAGAAAACCAAAGAGCTCATTGTTGACTTCAGGAAGCTCAGCACTGACCCAGCCCCCCTCTACATCAACGGCGAGTGTGTGGAGAGGGTCCACACCTTCAGGTTCCTCAGCGTGCTCATCTCCGCCGACATCTCCTGGACGGCAAACATCACAGCAGTCATCAAGAAGGCTCAGCAGCAGTTATACTTCCTGAGAGTCCTCAGGAAGAACAATCTAAACTCCAACCTGCTGCTGACCTTCTGCTGCTCATCCATTGAGAGTCTGCTGACATACTGCATCACATTGCAGCTGTACTGCTGTGGACAGAGAGAGGCTCCAGAGAATTGTAAAGAAAGCCCAAAAGATCATTGGCTGCCCTCTCCAATCACTAATGGACATCTACACCTCCCATTGCCTCAGCAGAGCCAAAACCATCACTAAGGACAGCTCCCACCCCGGCTCTGACCTGTTTGACCTGTTGCCCTCAGGGAGGTGCTACAGGTGCATCAGGTCAAAAACAAACAGATTCAAAAACAGTTTCTGTGATTTTCATAGGTACTTTCTTACTGTGCA